>NC_069501.1:317699845-317999845 GCF_027579735.1 Bombina bombina
TTCTATAGTTTATATTTCCGAAATAGCAAATAATTCATTGGAGACAGCAGTCCTCTGCTCTGTCTATGACCTGCCCTCTTGCATGGTGCTTTGACCTGTTCAAATGTGTTTCCTGACCCAGATTTGTTTTCAGTTCCTATCATCTATTGTGATGTATTTTAATGGATTCTCTAGAGAGTTATGCTTCACGTGTACATTCATTCAAGAAAATGTAACTAGAATTCTGCAGACAAATTTGCATACCCTGAGCTCTTGAATATAGTCTCGTTATGAATAAGTTGCCATAATTTTAGCATGAATATTACAATTTAATATGAAATAGATATACTATACATTATAAACTGCCACAAATAATATTGTTCTTTATCTTTTATTTGTTTTGTTTACTGTTTAACTTGATGTTTTAGTCCACAAGGAAATGCGTGCAGTAGAAAATTATACAACTAGAGTATGTTCAAAAAGTGAGATTCAAAAAACATAAACTGTTATTTTCACGGACGTGCCTGGATTAGAACCTTGGGCTCCTGAATCACAGCCTGTTTCTCTGTTCTTGTGACACCAGGGGGCCTTACATTCTGCAGAAGTTTTTGGACACCTATTACCTGCAGTGGATAGCTATCTGGCTCCACCTGCTTGCCAGTGGCAAGTAGTTTTGCAATCAGCTCTCCTAGATGACATTGTTATTCATCTTGTTCCTGACATTGTGGTTCATCTTGGACCTTGCCTAAATTTTCTGTTTTTTTCCTTAACCTGGCTTGTTCTCTGACTACCCTTTGGGATCCCTATTGGATTTGATGAAAAATTGGACTGCTTATCTGTTTACTGAACTTGGCCTTGAACCCTGACTATTCTATTGGATTCTCCTTGGATCTGGTGACATTTCTGACTGCTCTCAGGGATCTGACACTTGGCTTGTCTCCTGGCTATCCACTCAGTAGGAGCCTGTCTCTGATTCCAGTCTTTCCTGTGGCATAATTCTGCTACACCAGTATCCTACTTGTGTACCCAAGCCCTGCAGGGGGCATCTGTCAAGCACCGGTATCCTGCTCCAGTACCCAAGCCCTGCATATTTCCTGTAGACGGTGTCTGCCAAACACTGGTATCCTGCTCTGGTACCTAAGCCCTGCAGATTTCCTGTAGAGGGCATCTGTCAAGCACCGGTATCCTGTTCCAGTACCCAAGCCCTGCAGATTTCCTGTAAAGGGTGTCGTCCAAGCACGGTGTCCTGCTCATGTACTCAAGCCCTGCAGAGGGCATCTGTCAAGCACAGGTATTCTGCTCCAGTACCCAAGCTCTGCAGAGGGCACCTGTCAAGCACTTTTATTTTGCTTCAGTACCCAAGCCCTGTAAAGGGTGTCTGCAAAGCATTTGTATCCTGTTCCAGTCTCAGCTTTAGATTGGACACTCCTGTCTTTTAGCCCTCAAGTGGGCACTCCAATTTACAGAACCATATCTATGTTGTTCACTTCTTGGGAATACAGGTTCTACTGTAAAGAAAATGACATCTCAAAAATGCATTCAAAAGCTTACAGAAATAATAAATTAAAAAAAAAAAAAAAAAAAAAACTCCCTCTATAAAAACAGACCATGCATAAAAAATAAATAAATTAATGTTGTAATATTTGAAATAGGAAGACATGGTCGCAAGATGAGATACTACAAAGGATGCTGGGTCAAGACGTATGTGAAAAATATTGAGCATGCCTCAAAAAATGTTCCGCAACACCCATGGCTGCCCCCTGGAACTCCTTTTGTTCTATCCAGCAAAGTTACTTAAACATAACAAAAAAAGGTGACTATTTTACAAATACAAACAATTAAATAAACCTTTTTGAAAGCGGGTTTCTTCAAGGGACATGAAAACAAACTTTTTTTTTCCATGATTCAGATAGAGCATACCATTTTAAATTACTTTCCAATTAACTTATATTATCAAATTGACTTCATTCTGTTGATATCCTTTGTTGAAAGAGCATCAATGCACTACAAAGTAAGCCAATGACAAGAGTATATATATATATATATATATATATATATGCAGCCACCATTCAGGAACTAGCTTGCAGTAGTGCACTGCTGCTCCTAAGCCTACCTAGGTATGCTTTTCAACAAAAAATATCAAGAGACGGAAGCATATTAGATAATTGAAATCAATTTTTAAATTGTATGCTCTATTTGAATCAATAAATGCATTCTTGTAAACTACAGGGGCATCAAGCTCCTTACAGAGCTTGATAAATTAGCCCCTTAAATTGAATGTTTGAACATTAACATTCATTCTATAGAAACATATGAATGAATGAAAAAAATGTTAAAAGGAATGTAAAATGCATACATTTACCCCTCAATAACCAAAACCAAACATGCAAGTATTTTCAATTATGAAACTATTTATATTTAAAAAAACGTTTTCTAATAGTATTAGAATGTTATATATTAAAGGGTTAATTTTTATTCTTTAACACAATGTTAGAGTCACTTATCTAAAAACAATTTCTTAAGCATTAATGAATATGTTTATAAAATACAAAAAAAAGAAATCACTTTTGAACTGTAATAGAGCGACATGATACAAGCCCCACTGGCAGCTGCAGTATTTAAAATGCTGGTGCACTGAGAATATCTAGCTATGCTGCACATGCACTTGCAGAGAAAAATGGTAACAATAAAAAAGATATACCTTTTACTAGAAGCATTTTTGCTAATACATGTATACTGCAAATATGTTTCTATTCAAATATGTCATTCATCTATGTGCATTTAAATTTTGACTGGAATGTCCCTTTAAGTTAAAGGAAAATCTATGCTAGTTGATGTGTAGGAATGTTAGTTGTACTTAGAGATTCAAGTTAAAGATCATTTAAATTCAACTTACAGTTTTCTTGTTCAGGTGATTAAAAATGAATGAAAATATATTTTCCTTTTAAATATTTCATTTTTATTCTTTAAGTGATCTTTGACTTCCAAGTAACAGAGAAAAATTGAGAAAATAATGTTAGCATATCAAAGTAATTGAAGAATATCTATTTTCTTTGATTTGCTTGACATGAGATCCTGAATTATTTTTATATATACAAAGTCATACAAGACATGTACCCCAGTAGACAAATTAGTTTTTCTATGCATCTTTAGTCATTTTTAGCTTTTTCAGTTCCTACCGTTATTACCTGTAATCATCATAACTCTTTGGAACTGTAAGAAAAGAAATGTTAATGATTGATTCTATCAAGTACTATGGACTCTTTTTTATCAAGCTGAGGAGGCAGCTATCTATCTATCATCTGTATATGTATCTATTATTATTATTCTTTATTTATAAAGCGCCAACAGGTTTCCAACAGGTTCCGCAGCTCTGTCCATGGGTACAAAAAAGTACAACGGTGAAACAATGCAATAAAAGACAAAATTTTACAGACAAATACAGGGGGAATTGAGGACCCTGTTCTCGTGGGAACTTATAATCTAGATGGGAAGGAGGATGGGAAACAGGAGGTGGGGACTGCAGAGGTGAGAATTATATTAGTGAGGAGATAGATGAGGGCAACTGTTAGGTAAGTGAAATTCATTTGTTACTGAGTCGGGTGATAAGCTTCCCTGAACAGAAAGGTCTTTAGGGAACGTTTAAAGGAGGAGAGGTTAGGGGAAAGTCTGACAGCTCGAGGAAGTGCATTCCAGAGGGTTGATGATGCACGAGAGAAGTCCTATAGTCTAGCATGAGAGGAGGTGATGGTAGAGGACACAGGGAGCAGGTCATTGTTGGATCTTAGAGGGCTGGTTGGAGTATATTTGTTGATGAGTGAGGACAGGTAACATGGCGCAGCATTGGTGAGGGCTTTGTAGGTCAGGATGAGAATTTTGAATTTAACTGTGAATGGAGAGCCAGTGAAGGGACTCACAGAGAGGTGCAGCAGATACAGAGCGTCGGGAGAGGTGGATTAGTCTGGCAGATGCATTTAGGATGGATTGAAGGGGAGAGAGGTGGGATAGAGGGAGGCCAGTTAGTAGGTTATTACAGTAGTCAAGTTGGGAAATTACCATGGAGTGGATTAGTTGTTTATATACAGACTATGGGTTCTATTTTTTAAGCAGTTAATGCTGCTTCAGAAGCCCATGCCTGAAACATTAGTTAAGAAGCAGCGATCAGGATGGTTGATATGCTAAATTGAATCATGTTTGCTCGACATTTAAAGGACCATTCGACACAGTAGATTTGCATAATCAACAAATGCAAGATAACAAGACAATGCAGTAGCACTTAGTCTGAACTTCAAATGAATTGTAGATTTTTTGTGATAATTTTAAAAGTTATGTCTATTTCCACTCCCCCTGTACCATGTGACCACCATCAGCCAATCACAAATGCATACACATACCATGTGACAGCCAGCCGATCACAAATGCATATACGCTTATTCTGTGAATTCTTGCACATGCTCAGTAGGAGCTGTGACTCAAAATGTTTTAATATAAAAAGAATGTGCACTTTTTTTTAATGAAAGTAAATTGAAAAGTTGTTTAAGGTTGCATGCTCTCTCTGAATAATGACAGTTTAATTTTGACTTGAGTGTCCCTTTAATAAAACTACCCCTACATGTGCAATAGTAAAAAGTAAACAAAAATAACATTACTTTTTGTTTTCAGTTTTTTTTTTCTTTTTTTGCAAGTTGATTAAATGTATTACTACTTAAAGTACAGAAGTTAATATATTTCCACAATCCAGACTGCCTGTATAACAATTTTATTTTTCAATTAATTGTCTAGCAATAGCCTTGATCTCATCAGTTTTTTTAAATTCAGTTACAACCATTGTTAAGAATGTTATTATGATTATGCTTATTTATGAGATACCAGCATAATCTAATACATTATAATGGTGGCATAATTTATTTGCAAAAAAGGCAAAAAAACAAAACAAAAATACAAATAAACTGGGAGAGAGATTAAATAGCAGGTTCTGCTTATTTGGGGTGTAAAATCGAGGCAGTAATTTGGGTCAGCAGACGCAAAGGTTAGGAGTTTTCAGTTACCCCGAAATCTAAAACTGCAGAATTTGTTTAAAAAGTCAAGTATGTATATGAATAGGTTTAACAAAGGATGAATGTATGATACCTTTTAGAGGGCTACATGACAAACCTCTATGAATAATTGTAGAGAAAATAAAAAAATATCAATAAAAAATACTATATCAAATACTGTACTACCATACTGAAATGATAACTAGGCAAGAGGTGAGACTATAAAATAGGTGGAGAAACTGTAGCTAATTTAAATAAGATGTGCTCGCATACAAATCTCTCACAGAGCTTTCCAAAATCTCACAGGCTAGTAGTGTTGTTGATTATTCATATTTAGAATTTAACTTTTCATATTGTCACTTCCTAACCATCTACTAAGATCCATACGGCTAGATTATGAGTTTTGTCGGTAAGGCTGTGCGGTGCTAATGAGCAGTTTATGCTCACCGCTCACCTACAGACAACGCTGGTATTACGTTTTTTTTAAAACCCGGCGTTAGCCACAGAAAAGTGAGCGAAGAGCAAAATTTTGCTCCACATCTCACCTCAATACCAGCGCTGCTTACGGTAGCAGTGAGCTGGCTAAACGTGCTTGTGCACGATTTCCCCATAGGAATCAATGGGGGAGAGCCGGCAAAAAAGCAGTGTTTAGCTCCTAACGCAGTCACATTGATTCCTATGGGGAAAGAAATTTTAAGTTTACACCTAGCACCCTAACATGAACCCCAAGTCTAAACACCCCTAATCTTACATTTATTAACCCCTAATCTGCTGTCCCGCTATCGCTGACACCTACATTATATTATTAACCCCTAATCTGCTGCTCCGGACACCACCGCCACCTACATTATACTTATGAACCCCTAATCTGCTGCCCCAAACATCGACAAAATCTAAATTTTATTTATTAACCCCTAATCTGCTGCCCCCAATGTTGCCGCAACCTAACTACACTTATTAACCTCTAATCTGCTGCTCCAACGTCGCCGCCACTATAATAAAGTTATTAACCCCTAAACCTAACTCTAACCCTAACCCCCCTAACTTAAATATAATTTAAATAAATCTAAATAAAATAACTATCATTAACTAAATAATTCCTATTTAAAACTAAATACTTACCTATAAAATAAACCCTAAGCTAGCTACAATATAACTAATAGTTACATTGTAGCTAGTTTAGGATTTATTTTTATTTTACAGGCAACTTTGTATTTATTTTAACTAGATACAATAGTTATTAAATAGTTATTAACTATTTAATAACTACCTAGCTAAAATAAATACAAAAGTACCTGTAAAATAAAACCTAACCTAAGTTACAATTACACCTAACACTACACTATAATTAAATTAATTCCCTACATTAAATTAAATTAATTACAATTAAATAAAATAAACTAAAGTACAAAAAAACAAACACTAAATTCCAGAAAATAATAAAAGAATTACAAGTTTTTTAAATTAATTACACCTAATCTAATCCCCCTAATAAAATAAAAAAGCCCCCCAAAATAATAAAAATCCCTACCCTATACTAAATTACAAATAGCCCTTAAAAGGGCCTTTTGCTGGGCATTGCCCCAAAGTAATCAGCTCTTTTACCTGTAAAAAAAAATACAATAACCCCCCAAGATTAAAACCCACCACCCACACACCAAACCCTACTCTAAAACCCACCCAATCCTTAATAAAACCTAACTCTAACCCGTTGAAGATCACCCTTCACCCAACTGGGCAGAAGTTGTCCTCCGGACGGGCAGAAGTCTTCATCCAAGCTGGGAATAAGAGGTCCTCCAGACGGGCAGAAGTCTTCATCCAGACGGCATCTTCTATCTTCATCCATCTGGAGCAAAGCAGGTCCATCTTCAAGACATCCGACGCAGAGCATCCTCTTCTGTCTTCATCCAGCGACTAAATGACGATACCTTTAAGTGATGTCATCCAAGATGGCGTCCCTTCAATTTCCGATTGGCTGATAGAATTCTATCAGCCAATCGGAATTAAGGTAGAAAAAATCCTATCGGCTGATCCAATCAGCCAATAGGATTGAGCTTGCATTGTATTGGCTGTTCCAATCAGTCAATAGGATTTTTTCTACCTTAATTCCGATTGGCTGATAGAATTCTATCAGCCAATTGGAATTGAAGGGATGCCATCTTGGATTACGTCACTTAAAGGTACCGTCATTTAGTCGTCGGATGAAGACAGAAGAGGATGCTCAGCGTCGGATGTCTTGAAGATGGACCCGCTCCGCTCCGGATGGATGAAGATAGAAGATGCCGTCTGGATGAAGTCTTCTGCCCATCTGGAGGACCTCTTCTTCCCGGCTTGGATGAAGACTTCTGCCCATCTGGAGGACCACTTCTGCCCGGTTGGGGGAAGACGTCTCAAGTTAGGGTGATCTTCAAGGGGTTAGTGTTAGGTTTTATTAAGGGGGGATTAGGTGGGTTTTAGAGTAGGGTTGGGTGTGTGGGTGTTGGGTTTTAATGTTGGGTGGTATTGTATTTTTTTTTACAGGTAAAAGAGCTGATTACTTTGGGGTAATGCCCCGCAAAATGTCCTTTTAAGGGCTATTTGTAATTTAGTATAGGGTAGGGATTTTTATTATTTTGGGGGGCTTTTTTTATTTCATTAGGGGGATTAGATTAGGTATAATTAGTTTTAAAAACTTGTAATTATTTTATTATTTTCTGTAATTTAGTGTTTTTTTTTCTTTGTACTTTAGATAATTGTATTTAATTGTATTTAATTGTAGTTAGCTTAGTGAATTAATTTAATTGTAGTGTAGTGTTAGGTGTAATTGTAATTTAGGTTTGGATTTATTTTACAGGTAAATTTGACTCTATTTTAGCTAGGTAGTTATTAAATAATAACTATTTAGTAACTATTCTACCTAGTTAAAATAAATACAAACTTGCCTGTAAAATAAAAATAAACCCTAAACTAGATACAATGTAACTATTAGTTATATTGTAGCTATCTTAGTGTTTATTTTATAGGTAAGTATTTAGTTTTAAATAGGATTAATTTAGTTAATTATAGTAATTTTATTTAGATTTATTAAAATTCTATTTAAGTTAGGGGGGTGTTAGGGTTAGGGTTAGAGTTATATTTAGCGGTCAATACATTTAACATAGTGGGGGCGGCAGATTAGGGGTTAATACATGTAGGTAGGTGGCTGCAATGTTAGGGACGGCAGATTATGGGTTAATAAAATTTAACTAGTGTTTGCGATGCGGGAGGATGGCGGTTTAGGGGTTAATACATTTATTATAGTAGCGGGGATCTCCGGTTCGGCAGATTAGGGGTTAAAAATTTTATTATAGTGTTTGCGAGTTGGGGGGCCTCGATAGGGGTTAATAGGTAGTTTATGGGTGTTAGTGTACTTTTTAGCACTTTAGTTAAGAGTTTTATGTTACGGCGTTAGCCCATAAAACTCTTAACTACTGACTTTTAAATGCAGTACCAGGCTTGACAGGAGAGGGTCTACCGCTCACTTTTAGGAAGACTCGTAATACCGGGGTTAGGAAAATCCCATTGAAAATATAGGATACGCAAATGACGTAAGGGGATTTGCGGTATTTTAGAGTTGCGCCAAAAAAGTGAGCGGTGAGCCTGTACCTGCAAGACTCTTAATACCAGCGGCCGTTAAAAAGTAGCGTTGGGACCTCTCAACGCTGATTTTTAACCCTAATGCAAGACTCATAATCTAGCCGATAGTGTTTCAGTCTCTTTTTTATGTAATTAACCACCTGATTATTTTTTCATTTTAGTGTCATCTTATTTTCATCATCCCAGAATTGGAGGCCTAACTATATTTTTAGAGTGTTCTTTTGAATGCGTTAAACTGTGTGTTTTAATTGACCGTTTTTATTTGGCTTAAAATTAATTATAGACTGTTTTATTCTTTTGCCTTTTCTGCATGTTAAACATACCTATTGTGTGCTTAAACTAAAGGATAGTTACATGCAATGGTCAGAATATCCAAAACAAACTAAAATACTTTTCAAGCGGCACAATAACCCAAGCTACCACCCACCTTGCTTTTTACATTTAGCTTTCAGTATGTCTCTTTTTGTTTGACCAAATATAAAAAGGGGCAAAGGGAACAACTACTTGTTCTTTATATTTATCTTGGAATTTTCTTCCATTATAAACACAAATAAAAAGCTTAATGTATTTTATTCTTTACCCATGAAAAGGCATCCTGTGTTTTTATATGCCTGAATGACTTGCTTCAGAAAGTCTTCATAAGGAGAGCACAATAAACTTTTCAACTAGGATTATCACTAGAATAAAAAAGTCAGACACTGGAAAGGGGTGAAATTTAGGTTATATGTGTATTTATCACTTATTTTCAAAGTTTTTCATGATTCTGAAATATTTTTATAGTATTTTGCTAAAAGAAATGTTCAATTTATTTTGAAAAGAGAGACAATATTTATTATAGTTTTAATACATGTGCTTTAGGTCAAAGATGAAACTTTATTTTTATTGGGTATTTGTATCATCAATATTAATAGATCGTAAAATAGCTATTTACTCTCACTATATCTAAGATGATCTAAGATTCTGTAAATTCCTGCATTTGACAGCTTATTTTCACAACAGAAATACAATGTAAGAGATATAGGAGTTTTGGTACTTAATCAAGTGCTACCCAATTCAATTATCTGTCTCCTGTGTTAGCAAGAAAATTCCACTGATTTTACAAATAATCCTACAAATGTTGAAAACAAGAGTGCATTAAGTTGCACTCACAACAAAATTAATGTTATTTATATATAATAAGAAAATACACAGTCCTAAGTGACGGTGGATTTATTTATTAAAAAAAAAAAAAGTATATAAAGGCGTGAAGTAACAATTCCTTTGAACTCTGTATTACTTTATCTCTCTGTGGTCATCATTAGATTGGGGAGATGCAAACAGGAGTATTGTTATGGAAGCCCAGAAGGATCACACTTCCCTGGAAAATTCATCCAAAATCTTTCAAGAAGATTAACTTTAAAATATATGACTGATGGTATTTCAAAACAAATATACAAAATAAAAGATTTACCAGGCATTCTATGGTATTTTAGAGAATCCATCTGCAAAAAAATGAGTAACCAACTTAAATTATTTAGAATATTTTTATTTATTTTCTTCTGCTTATCTTTACTAATATAAAAATAATTATGATAATGATGATAATACTACTTATTAGTTGTGGTAGTAGAAGTAGTTATAGAATTAATAAAACTCAACATATTACACAACACTCCACATAAGTGCTTTTGATACTGTACATGAGACTGGCAATACGTATATAAATAAAACACACAACAAGCTTAAAAACAAGTAGAGTAGTGGCCTGACATTGAGCACAATCAGAAATATATGAACTGTATACAAGGTAAACTACAGTAGATATACATTAGAGCTTTCAAGCTAAAGGCACAGATTTGATAGGCAAGGTGAGGGAGAAACCAAAGTGAAGTCAAAAACTTGGTCATTGGGATGAATGGATATATTCATAAGAGATTACCGGTAGTAAGAGTGAGAGTTGGAAAAATTGTGTTAGCAAGCCAAAGTAATGAGAAAAGTGTAGAACTAAATAGAGGGCTAGTGTGTGGGAAGTAGTGTGAGAGGACATCAGAGTATTTATTTTATTCTAATTATAAGATCAATTTGTGAGTGTGGCAGCCAATTCTAATTAAAGTCATGGTTATATAAACAGAGCTGTTATTGTGAGCTGGAAAGGTTGCTTTTCAGATACAAACGTGTATGGCGTAGTCTTGTGGAGGCAATTGCAAAGATCCACAGATAAATGTGCATAGCTGTTTAAAGAAAATGGGAAAGTGCAGTTGCCTGGAACAAAGGTTGAAGAGCATGGGTTTACATGGACATTATATATATTTTCTCAATAGAATACCCTATCAGATATTAAACATTTCTAACATTTTATTGCCTGAAATGAGGGGTGGATTTGAAGATGCAGAGTGACAGGTGTAACTGCCCAAGACAAACAGGAATACTTTACAGACCATCCTAGTGTCATTCAATCAGCAAACTACTTTAGAAGTCATTTGCACATAATCAGACATCATCAGTCTTGTAAAGGCATCAGCTAAGTTAAACAATTCTGGGTGATGACTTCAGAATGATTAGCAGATTACCTTACTGATTACTTCACAAGCATGAACAGCCAGTGAATGACTCTAGACTCATCTTATTTAAGTATTTTGACCCGTGAGCATACTTTACTATGGCTTCTGATGACTAGTCTGGACTCATCAATTACTTCAGGATGACTACAGGAAGATCTTCATTTTTGACTAGAGTGTACATAGGCTATTTGTGGAGTTTAAGATTTAGAGTAAATAGTGATAATTGTTTATTTTCGTAAGTGGAGTGCCAAGTGTAAGGTGGCTTCTCATGTTTAGATGCACATTTACTGGTATAGTAGCATGTAAGCTGATTATAAATTATAAAGAATTACAGATGTATTGATATAAAAGAAAAAAAAATATTTATAATTATTTTGTGTGATCACCATGCATTTTGAAATATATATATACAGTATATATATATATACAGTATATATATATATAAATATATATATAAAAAAAACCTGTGCTTTGTCTATTTTTACACAACTGTATATTTTATTAAAAAGCAACACTTTACTCTTAAATCATGCACTTAAAGTGAAAGTAAATCCTAGCGTTGTACGAACGCTAGGATTCACTATTGAAACAAATAAAGCGGACTTTCATTCATGAAGTATAAGATACTTCATGTAGAAAGCTCCTTTATTTGTTTCAACTGATCGCTGTTCTTAGCTGCAACAGCAGCCCACGGCTAAAAAATATTTTTGCTAAGAAGTGACGTTTTCACCTCTTAGCCAAAAGCTGTGCGGTAAATCCGGCTCCCATGGGCGCCAAGCCGGATTTACCGCACAGCTATTGGCTAAGAGGTGAAAACGTCACCTCTTAGCAAAAAAATTTAGCCGTGGGCTGCTGTAGCAGCTTAGAATGGCGATCGATTGAAACAAATAAAGGAGCTTTCTACATGAAGTATCTTATACTTCATGAATGAAAGTCTCCTTTATTTGTTTCAATAGTCAATCCTAGCATTTGTACAACGCTAAGATTAACTTTCACTTTAATAACATTTAAACATATTTAATTTATGTGTTAATCTGAACTATATATGAGTAAAAATTCAAGCAAATTCACATAAGGCTGTGGAAGCAACGAAAAACCTGGCATGTCTTTTGAGAGAGCAGCAGATGTCAAAATTAACATGAACTTTACAACTTTTGTTCTTAACAAATTCAACTTATCAATACCAAGAAACGTGTGAAAACGAATTATACATATACATATTTAAATTATGGAACAAAATATTATTTTATCAGCCAATTGAAAATAAGTTAATTTTCCATCTGTTAAAAATATAAATTAAAAAAAGGATGGGACATCGTTAAAGGAATATCTCTCAAACACATATTAACATAACACTGAACAGTGTGTTGAAATCAAACAATTCATTTATAGAATTAGCACTCATATTCTTATTTAATTTTTGTATTTGTTTTTCTGTTTAATTTTGTTTTCTTAGCTGTTATATCTCAAGTTAGTCAGATGGGTTTTTTTTTATGTGCTTAACAATAAATTCAATGATATATTTGTTGCATCACACAAAAACAGAGTTCCATATTAGGTTGAGTTTACATTGCTTGTGGTAATACTTTTGGTTGGTCAACTGGCATTAAAGAAGATAAAATCCAGTTTGCAAAGCTGTTGAATTTTCACTTGACAAATGTTATCCATAGTGATCTTAAAAAAAAATTATATTTTTTTTCTTATTTTACATTTTTTTATATATTTTACAGCATTAAGGTGAATTTACACTGGGATTAAATGATATTACATTTTGTTATTTCACAGTACTAAACATGAGAGAAAAAGCTTAGTAAAACATTAAACACTAAATACATTTTATAAGCATAGTATTGAGTTTATTCCTCATATCCCCTTGTTATGGGCACCACCATTTTGAAATCTATCATTCATTACATTCCAGTATCACCATTGTTTCATAATAGCAGCATCCATGATTAGAGGGAGGTTCATGAAATATATTTAATGTTTAGTGTCTGTTTAAATATCACAGTCTGAAATATCTTGGCATTCTTCTTGCTAATTTAAAAGTTGAGTTTGTGCCCTGTTGAATGTATTGTTTTTGATGATCCAGGTTTTTGGTTAGTAAAAGTAAAATATTAATGGAAAACACCTTTTGTAATAGTTGGTAGTGTCAAATAATCTATAAAAAAATTAAGCCTGATATTGATCAGATGCTTGGTTTATAAGAATACAAATGGGTTTACTGTTTTATAAGAGAAGTAGACAAAAAACTCTTCCAATAACACGCTTTTATTAATGTCTGATTTTAAGCTCTTAATGAGAAAGTCTGCTTGAACATTTTTATTGTTTAAAAGATAGACAATCCCTTTATTACCCATTCCCCAGTTTTGCATAAGGAACACTGTTATAATAATACACTTTTTACCTCTGTGATTACCTTGTATCTAAGCCTCTGCAGACTGCTCCTTATCTCAGTTCTTTTAACAGACTTGCATTTTAGCCAATAAGCGCTAACTCATAAATAACTCAACAGGAGTGAGAACAGTGTTATCTATATGGCACACATGAACTAGTGCTGTATAGCTTTGAAAAACTGTCAAAATGCACTGTGATAAAAAGTGACCTTTCATGGCTTATATTTAAGTTTGAGCCTACCTAGGTTTAGCTTTCAAAAAGAGAACAAAGCAAATTTGATGATAAAAGTAAATTGGAAAGCAGTTTAAAAATGCATGCCCTCTCTGAATGATGAAAGTTTCATATTTACTTGTTTGTCCTTTTAAATGTGTAAATCTGAAAAATATTGAATTCAACTAAACAGAAATGTGTTTTGATATCATCAAATTGCACAATTTAAAAGTTTTGTAATATTAATTGTCTATATTAGCTGTTCCTATTGGAAATAACGGTAACAAATCTGATTCCAATATTTGTCTGATTCAAATGCCAGCATGGATGAAATTCAGACAAACTGAACATCTGAAAAAATCCAAAACAAATCTTTCAGACATTACATTTTTTGACTGTGCACATGTCTACTGTCCATCACTATGATATAGGTGTTTTCCTTTTCAGCTGTGGGCTTAGTTTCACAATCATTTGTTATAAAATCTTTATCTTTGACTCTTTTTATGCAAAATAATCTGTGTACATATTTAATGGAACACTTTCACTTGTGAAATACATGTTTTTAGTTTAATATAATGCTAAGGTAATTAAATTGTGTACACAATGATGATTTTTAAAATATTCTACCAAATAATCTCCAGCACTTATTCAGTGTTTCTGCTTTTGAGAGAAAGTATGGTTGATTCATATTTCTTTGATCTGTTGTTAAAAATTATTATTTATTCAGGGTGAAGTTTTACATTTTTTATATACAATTTCCTTATGTACTTGAATGAATTGTCAGCTTTTTCTCCCTAGAAATGTATTTTTTCTCATTTAAAGGAGACTAAACATTTTTTAAAATGCTTATTTCAATAGTGAATTGACTCACATTATGCATCTCTCCTATATTGATTGAGTTTATTTCCTGGGATTTCAATGCTTCTCAAAGTAATCACTCATTGCTATTTCCTTTATTGACTATTCTCTATCTAAGAAGACTGTAACTACTGTGTAAAATTCATCATATGTTTTTTTGTATTTACTTAGATTATCATGTAATAAAATGTTGTCTTTTGATGTTGTTATGCAAATATTTTTAAGCATTCCTGGATGCCCAAAGCACAGTCATATGCAATTGCATCATCAGTGTACTAGTAAATTATTTATATTTAAAAATTCAATGGTAAAACTAACTTAAAGGGACAGTCCCAAAAAAAAAAAATCATGATTAAAATAGGGCATATCATTTTAAACAACTTTCCAATTTACTTTTATCACCAGTTTTGCTTTGTTGTATTGGTATTCTTAGTTGAAAGCTAAATCTAGGAGGTTCATATGCTAATTTCTTAGACCTTGAAGGCCACCTCTAATCTGACAGTTTTTAACTAGAGGGCATAAGTTCATGTGTTTCATATAGATAACATTGAGCTCATGCACGTGAATTTACTGAGGAGTGAGCACTGATTGGCTAAAATGGAACTGATATAAGGGGGCAGTCGGCAGAGGCTTAGATACAAGGTAATTACAGATGTAAAACTTGTATTATTATAACTGTGTTGGTTATGCTGGGAATGGGTAATTAAGGGATTATCGATCTTTTAAAGACTGTCTCTTTAAAGGATAGTTTAAGGTCATTTCAAATCAAAGTTGTTTTAAAATTGCAAAACTTTTTATACCAAGCCCATTCTAGAGACAGACTAACAAAACACTAACACAGATTACTTTTACAACATTTCCAGATCCTTGCATTTTTATATGTGTGCTGTATATATATGTCAAAAGTTCTACATAAAAATAAATTCCTTAAATTATTTTAAATCATTTATTTTGTATGTAGAAATGAGTTTTTTTTAACATTTTAAAACATTTATTTTGCATATAAAGCCGTAATTGTATATAGAGAGGGATTTGCTTTTTTCAGAGTAGTCCAGTAATAAAGCTATTGAAACTAGGGATGGGCGAATGTATTTATATTCAAATTCAAATGTTAGAATGAATGTTATTGTAGAAATTCGATTTACATAATAGAATGTTGTACAAAGAATCAGTAAGAAACTGACAAAGGGTACAAATGTAGCACTCTGTGAACGTATTGATATATCAATACGTTCACAGAGTGCTACATTTGTACCCTTTGTCAGTTTCTTACTGATTCTTTGTATAAGTTTGTCTACCGGTACAAGCACCTATCCCTATCAGACACATCATATTGGAGTATACCAATACCAAGTATACTCACTATTCTATGAATTAGTAGGGGAACGTGAAAACACACCAATAAACTGAGTAGTGCCATTGTCTCCTTTCTTGTCTATAATAGAATGTTGATAAGAACGAATATTCTTAAAAATTCGATTTTCGAATGTTATTTAGTTTTCGAATGTCACATTTGAATTCGAATATCATTTTCGAATTTGAATATTACATTTATAAAACACAATTGTAGACTAGAAACACTATTTTGAATTTGAATGTCACATTTGAATCGAATATCACACTCGAATTTCAATATTACGTTTATAAAACACAGTATTAGACTAGAAATACTATTTCGAATTTGAATGTCACATTCTAATTGAATATCACATTCGAATTTGAATATTACATTTAAAAAACACAGTATTAGACTAGAAATACTATTTCGAATTCGAATGTGACATTCGAATTCGAATGTCACGTTCGAATATTACATTTAAAACACAGTATTAGACTAGAAATACTATTTCAAATTCGAATGTGACATTCGAATGTAGCATTCGAATTCGAATATTACATTTATTAAACACAGTTGTAGACTACAAATACTATTTCGAATTTGAATGTCACATTCGAATTAGAATATTACATTTCGAAATTGAATGAATACATAGCTAAACATTCTATTATTCAAACTAATATTTTCAAATTTTATTGAAAAATTTGAAAACGAAAATTTGAAAATAGAATGTTAGAATGTTATATAAGCATTCGAAATTCGATTCGAACGAACAGAAGTATCAAAATTCGTTTTAAATTTCAAATTTTTAGAAACATTCGCCCATCCCTACTTGAAACCCCTGTTTTTTCATTTGAATTTGTTAAATAAAAAGTAGCTGTAAATTAGTTTGTGTACTGCCTTAAGCAGTCATTAGCTTAGATTCATAAATGCTTGTGAGGTTGGTGAGAGGTCTTGTTGTAAGGGTGAGATTATGTTCAAAATGTATTGAATATTTTTTCACCTATTTTTTTCCAGTGTTTCTTTCATGGATGTTCCTGTCATTAACATATACATTTGTGTGAGATGCCCATTATATTCATTTTGCACTAAATGAAAAATGCAAGCAACATGGGAGAAACTCATCTCTTAAAAACACACTTGCAAAACAGTTTATATAAATGTTTGTAATTATAAAATATTTGCATGTCTGTTCTGTTATGATAAGATAGTCTAGTTGGATAGAATTAAAGGTGTACATATGCTGACTGGGGGCATTCCAGAGACATGTACTGATCTTTCCCCTACATATTAACCCAGCATGTGGAATTTATAAAGAATCTATTGCCCATCATCTTGTGGCCATGTCCTGCTCTTTCAAAGCTTACAAGGTTGTCTCTCTTTTTAATCCTCCTTAGTTGTTTTCAAGTTTTCTTTTAACTCATTTGTTGTTTTAACTCATTTTTTCCCAGTATCCTTCATGGCAGACCTCATTCTTTGCACCAAAAAGTGAAAAGTTACAAGATAGATGCAAGTTTATTGATTATAATGGAGCTTATGTAAAAGGATGCAAGTAGATTTGCAGAGAGAGTAGATTGCCAGACTCTAGTAGTGAATATACAAAGATAAAGGCAAGAAAAAAGGTACTTGGCCTTCAGTGTTTAAACATTCATGCTAAATAACTTTATTGTAAAAAAAATACCCCTCCGAGGAAGCTTTATGTGAAACGTGCGTCAAGGGCACTCTCACGAGGTCTTTGTGGCAATAGTTTTTGTAAGGGTTATGACAGATTGCCACTCAATATTAACGTTATTATACTAAGGCATTAGTGTTACCCTGACTCACTATAAATATTATCACAATATAAAGGGACATTTTCTGTCAGCCATACGTTACCTTATTCTGCTCTGCTGCTCACATATTCCTGCCACGGCATTATATTTCTTAAAGAGCCTCTCAACTTTACAGCTCTTACTAGCAGTATAACTAAATACATTTTCATATGTATTAATACTGTTGTATGTAAAGATACTATCTAACACTATTTTACCATACATGTACAGTATATGTTCTGTTGTATGTACAGATATTATTCAGTGTTGGCTATCCAAACAAACGTGTGACAAGCTGAAAAGCAAATCACTAAGCTTTATATTAATAGCACTATTGTCATCTTGATTCACTACCTATATTACCACACAAGCGGTTTCTTTCAGCTAAACACTAACTTGCTCAACCCTGCTGTCTACACATCATAGTAAACAGCATTTTACACTCTAAAGATACTTCAGTTACTTTTCAACCTAACTGCTATTTTTATCAGTATAACTATATAGTATATATCCTGATATACATTTTCTGCTATATATAAGAACACTATTCAGTGTGGGCAACTCATATTATTATACGTCAAGCTTAAAAATCAAATTACCTGATACAGCAAAGAGTGGTAATACCTTATGAGGTTTATTATATATTTCCACTTGACAAGTAACTGTATCAGAGAATGTTTTTCTGACTTAATTAATATCCATGAATAATTATGGTAACAACACAGTACTGAGTTCAAACTATTTTTAACAGTGTGTGTGTGTGTGTGTGTTCTGTTCTGGTTGGACTACTATTTGCCTTCATTTTTTCCCCAATAAAGTTATTTAGCATGAATGTTAAAACACTGAAGGCCAAGTACCTTTTTTCTTACCTTTACCTTTGTATGTATATACACTACTAAAGTCTGGCCTAAAATTCAAGGGTTTGTGCTGGGGTCATGTGTGTAGAGCTTACTTTGTTAGATGGTTTCAGACTTGGAACTCCGTTTCTCATCAGGCAGTGGCCACATTTTGCTGTCATGAACCTTGTTTGGCTAGCCTCGCTTCTTGTGCAATGCCTAGGGTGACCATATTGCCACTTTAGAAAGGGAAAAATACATATGTTAGGGCTGTTTCAATAAATATTTTGTATAAGAACCTTGACATATGTATTTTTCATATGTGTCCCTTCTTAAAGCGGCAATATGGTCAGCATAGCAATGCCACCCCATGCACATGCAATTGCATGCAAGAGGAGGCTGTCACTATATATGGCAAAGAGGTTTAAGTAGCAGTGGTGATCAGCTCGCACAAACCTTAGATGCTGGGGCTTCAAAACTACTATTGGAGCTAGATAAATGGATTCCTTAGTGTTTTGTTTAAAAAATAGAGCTAAAGATTCTTTAATTTTGGGCATTATAGCAGCACTTAGCAGTTTAAACAGGTACTGTGGTATTGCTCAACAGCTGGAGCACTAGGTATGATACTTATACACTTTGACAGGAAATTGTCACCACAGGAGAACAGGGCAAGATATCAGCATCACAGGCACCCAAGACTGGATATTGATGTCAAATGAATATAAGACTTCATACTGGCACTGCAGGAACCCAAGGCTGGATACTGGTTTTACAGGAACACAGTGCTTGATACAGGTGTCACATGAGCCCAGTGCTAGATACTAAAGGCACAGGAACACAGTACTGATAAATGTTACCACATCACTGAACAGGATACCAAGCATATAGCTTAAAGGACCAGTCACCTCAGTAGATTTGCATAATTAACAAGTGCAAGATAACAAGACATTGCAATAGCACTTAGTCTGAACTTCAAATGAGTAGTAGATTTTTTTTCTGACAATTTTAAAAGTTATGTATTTTTGCACTCCCCCTATATCATGTGACAGCCATCAGCCAAACACAAATGCATACACGTACCATGTGACAGCCATCAGCCATTCACAACTGCATACACACTTATTCTTGCACATGCTCAGTAGGAGCTGGTGACTCAAAAAGTTTAAATATAAAAAGACTGTGCAAATTTTGTTATTAGAAGTAAATTGGAAAGTCGTTTAAAATAGCATGCTCTATCTGAATAATGAAAGTTTAATTTTGATTGAGTGTTCCTTTAAAACAGTAATAAAAAAATGGTCAAGAAAAGTCAGAGTCAAAGCCAAAGGAGCGGAGACAGCACAATTTCAGCAGGCAGAATCCAGTTCCATGAAAAGGTGTCAGGTTAACAAAGATTAGTCCTCTCAGGCTTCACAACAAAAGATCAATCTAATGATATAAACAGGAGAAGAGAAAAAAAGGGAAAGCATTCAACAGGTTTCAGAACTAACAGACAATGAGAGCTATGGGCAATGAGAGATAGGGACTGGGCAAGCAGGCTTAAATAAATTATAGCACTCTATTAAAATATTATCAGACAACAAACCCTTACATAATGTTATACAGTGTACATATTTAATATTTTTCTTTAAAAAAGTCTGTTAAAATGCAATGTTTTCCTTATACTACACAAGATAACAAAAGTATATTTTGCCTTTTTAAATTATCAATATACATAATAAAATGATTCCTGTTGTCATCTAATTCTTTTGTAGTATTGAAAAAAAATCTCTATCCTGTACATATTTTAGTTAGCAGTTAGTAAGTTAATATTACTGGCATTCCATTGGTTAATGTATATTGATTATCTGTAATAAACATATAGTTTCTTTAAAAAGAGAATTTGGGAGTTTTCAAAAGGCTCCATTTCCCTGCCCACATTTATCATTGCACAAACAGTACTCCAATGATGAAGAAACTCGGAGCAATCAAAAGATAAATTAGGTGCCTCTTTGATACACGCACTGGGCCCTAAGGTTAAAAGTCTGGAGACATGCCTTGATTTGTAATAAATGCCCATTTAATTAATTAGGGCTGCATATAGCACTTGATCAATTGGGTCCAAGAAGAAAGAAAATGTTTAAGGGTGAGGAGGAGGCAGCCATCACAGGAACACATCTCATACCCTTTAAAAGACATTTTTTTCTATTCCTTTTATTTTAAAGGGAATTGAGTTATTAAGACACCATTTATGCTTGTGAATTGTTTTTTATTATTTATATATAGATGTTTATGATTGCATGGATATATCTCTAGCGCCCCCTTATTTGTCATTAGGATAAATGTTTAAGGGTGACTGCTAATAGGCACTACGGACTAAAATTTTGTCCTATTTGGTTAAACCCAGCTGATTTAAAGCATTGAAGAAAAAAAAAATGCTTGCCAAAACTGACATATTACTGATTCATAACAAATATGACTGCTTCAGTTTTTGTATAGATGTGACAACTCACCACGTCTAAACATGGAATAGGTTAGCATAGACTATGCAAAAAGAAGTTGTCTATATGTCATTATTAGGGATGAGCGAATGTTTCTAAAAATGCAAAATTTAAAACAAATTTTGATACATTTGTTCAAATCGAATTTTGAATGTTTATATAACATTCTAACATTCTATTTTCAAGTTTTCGTTTTCAAATTTTTCAATAAAATTGAAAAATATTCGTTCGAATAATAGAATGTTTAGCTATGTATTCACAAACTGGTATTCATTCAATTTCGAAATGTAACATTCAAATTTGAAATAGTATTTCTAGTCTACAACTGTGTTTAATAAATGTAATATTCGAATTTGAATGCTACATTCGAATTTGAATGTCACATTTGAATTCTAAATAGTTTTTCTAGTCTAATACTGTTATTTAAATGTAATATTCAAATTTGAATGCTACATTTGAATGCTACATTCGAATTTGAATGCAGCATTCAAATTCAAAATAGTATTTCTAGTGTACTACTGTATTTAACAAATGTATTTTTCGAATTTGAATGCTAAATTTTAATACGAATGTCACATTCAAACTCAAATAGTATTTCTAGTCTAATACTGTGTTTTAGAAATGAAAAATTCAAATGTCACATTCTAATGTCACATTCAAATTTTAAAGTGACATTCGAAAACTGTAAATAACATTCGATAATAGAATTTTTAAGAATATTTGTTCTTATTAACATTCTATTATGTAAATCAAATTTTTACAATAACATTCGTTCTAACATTCAAATTTGAATATAAACACATTCGCCCATCCCTAGTCATGATTAAAATACATATAAAAATAAGCCTCCATGTTTTTGTTTTTTTCAAATTGTCTTTCTATATTTTACTACCATTCAAGTGCGCGGAAATACCTATGAAAACTCTCAAAAAGTCAGAGGAAAAAAATTGTTTTTTTTGGCATGTTTACCCAATACAAGTAAAGGTTTGCAGATTTCCCTGTTAGATTATATTCTTAATTGTTTTAGTGTTACTGGTTTAAAATGAATTTTATTTGTAACAGCTTTGAATAATATAGGACAGGAAGTCAAAAACACTCAAGTTAAATTGAAAGGTTTCAAATTATATACTCTAATAAAATGGAATGAGAGTCACGTTGTTCTTTTGCTCATTTAAACTTCTTTGTCATTCTACTAAACATGGACTTGGCATTAGCTAAATCTATTGGGATTTTATTGGTATGGAAGTTTAGGGGTTAATAATGTATGGGAATTTTATTGCAATGGGGTTGTGGCAGTTTAGGGGTTAAGTATGTTGGGGTTAATGCAATGGAGTCATGGTGGTTTAGGGGTTAACAGCATAGGATTTTTGCAATGGGGCTGTGGCAGTTTAGGGGTTAAATAGTGTAGGGGGTTATTGTGATGGTGTTGTCGTGATTTAGTGTACTGTGTTTTTGCAATGGGGTTGTGATGGTTTAGGGGTTAATAGCATAGTTTAGCATAACCAATGACCGAATATTAACATATTTTGCTATTCTTTTCATTTATGCAGGTTGCTTGCCATTCATTCATTTGGTTCTGCATCTATAACAGTTGATACAGAAAGCAATGACAAAAAAAAATATTTTTGTAATGTTTAATAAGTTTTTATATGATTGGTTATGTACTCATGAAGACTTGTCAAATCTATTTTAAGCTATAGATCCTATTTTAATTTACATGAAATGTTTTAAGGCTAAGCCAGTAAGCCTCACAAATCAAAGGAAATAATCTTTTACAAGTAGTGACTTATATTTTAAGGACAGTGAGTGAATAATATTATAGACCTGTAGTTTTATTTATTTATTTTTATCTAGTGATGTACAATGTATCAAAAGAATTAATATAGTAACACTAATGGAATGTCTTCTACACTTTGTGATTTATTTTAAGAGTGAATAGTGTAAGCTTTTCAAATAAGAAGTGCATTGACTTTGCTGTCCTTGACACTACTTTTTACTTAGAAAATACTATTTGTTTCATATGTCACCTCGGGGTACATGTGTATAGTGTCAGTGTAGGAGTTAATTTAAGAGTTACTGCAAGAAATATTGAGGCATGTGACAAAATATGAGTTCAAGAATGACTTTTCATATCTTGTTTAATGCATCACTATTAGTGTATGTAATATTTTTTATCAGTCTATTAGTAATTTATCAGTTCACAAAGCCAAATAAAAATCTAGATTGCAATGAATTCAATAAAACGTATGCAAGACAGACAAAAACTTATTTTTTTTCCCTTTGTCTGCTTATTTTTCAATATTTCGAAATTTGATAAAAAAAAAATTATATTTTAGGCAATAGAAAGAATATTTGATACTCAGATACTAGTTGTTCCTATGAAGATGAAAAACAGTTTTAACTTACAAAGCATTGGTGATATTTGGTACTTTAAATAGAAAAGTTTTAAAAAGAAAATAGCTAGAAAAAGCTGTTATGCTTAAAGGGACACTGTACCCAAACATTTTCTTTTGTAATTCAGAAAGAGCATGCAATTTTAAGCAACTTTCTAATTCGCTCCTATTATCAATTTTTCTTCATTCTCTTGCTATCATTATTTGAAAAAGAAGACATCTAAGATTTTTTTTGGTTTCAGTACTCTGGACAGCAGTTTTTTATTGGTGGATGAATTTATCCACCAATCAGCAAGGACAACCAAGGTTGTTCACCAAAAATGGGCCGGCATCTAAACTTACATTCTTGCATTTCAAATAAAGATACCAAGAGAATGAAGAAAATTTTTGGGTACAGTGTCCCTTTAAAGGGACAGTAAACATATTTATTTTTCAGAGTTAACTTACAAGGAGAGGAGGGGGAATGAAAGTATATTGCAAAATGGTTTTATTACACTTAACAACATTTTATATAAAAAATATCAAGGTGTTTACTGTTCCTTTAACTCCTGCAAAGGTGTTAAACATATAGCTAAAGCCCTTCTATAGACATAGTGGTTGATTGATGTATGTTGTTCCTAATTGGCTCACCAGCCATGTCCTACTTCAAAGTTGCATTATGTGACAACTCTGAAAAAGATGAGCTTTTTGAGAGGTAAACACGTGGCATGTGAGGGACACATGCAAAATGAAATTGCTCTAATGGTTAAGAATATTAATTGTACTCAGCATAACTCATGCAAGCCTGCAACAGAAAGTAATGGCGCACCTACTTCTTAAAGGGACAGTATAGACCAATTTTCATTTAACTGTATGTAATAGAAACTAATATAAAGAATAATATGCACTGATACTGATATACAGATTCAGTATAAAACATTTTAAAAACTTACGCAGAAGCTCCCAATTAAGCACTGTTAATGAGGTAAGCCTGAGACACCCACTGAAAGGGGCTGATAGCAGAACCCCCCCCTCCCCTGCATATGAAAAGACTCATTATACAAACAGAAGCAATCTAATGTCTGTATACATCAGTATACATCTAAAACTTTGGGCCTTGGTTAGGAGTCTGAAAATCAGCACAGTGTTATTTAAAAATAAGCAAAACTATACATTTTTACAAAAACACACCCTGATTCATTACAAAAAATGTTGTGTGGGAGCAGGGGGCAAGTTTGCATGAGCATTTGCTCAAACAATGTTAAATTCTGGTAGTGGATGCTGCATTAAAGACCTGTCTGGGAACCACGTCCGTAAATAAAAAGAGCCTTTATATGTATGAAATATTAAGAAGTCAAATCAAAAGGGGATTATGGCATTTTTTTCCACTATCTAAAATGGCAAACAAGATTATCTCACATTTGCAGAGTGTGATACTTAGCGACACATAAACAAGAAAAAAAAAAACAGTGGAACAATTAGCTCTAGACCCAAAACCTCAGTACTTAAGTAGCAAATCAGGAGGTTTCTGAGACATGCATGATAATTATATTTAGATTAGATTCAATTAATTATTATATATATATATATATATATATCTATATGTAAAAAATACCACTGTAATTTACTAGTCAGGGGAGTAAAGCTACTACTCGAGAGGGAAAAGTTACTAGTCCACTCAATGTTAAAGGGACAGTCAAGTCCAAAATAAACTTAAATGATTCAAATAAGGCATGTAATGTCCAATCTACTTGTATCACCAATTTTGCTTTGTTATCTTGGTATTCTTAGTTCATGTGTTTCATATAGATAACATTTAGCTCATGCACCTGAATTTACCGAGGAGTGAGCACTGATTGGCTAAAATGCAAGTCTGTCAAAAAAACTGAAATAAGGGGGCAGTCTGCAGAGGATTAGGTACAAGGTAATTACAGAAGTAAAATGCATATTATTATAACTGTGTTGGTTAAGCAACACTGGGGAATGGGTAATAAAAGGATAACCTATCTTTTTAAACAACAAAAATTCTGATGTTTACTGTCCCTTTAAATATAGGAAATAAGCTAAATGCTGCGGAATCTGTTGGCGCTCTACAAATACCTGATAATAATAATAATAATAAATGTTCACTAGGACTAATATTGAGATTCCAGTGATTTTGTTTGTTTAGTATCCATCACATGGTACCGTTTTATAGCATTCATTTCAAAGCACATTTTAAGAAAATGAATGTTAGTACTATACAAGTGTAATGTTTGTTTTTTTTCTTTTTTGTCTACTTTATCCCAAATAAATAAATATATTTTTAATCAGAGTTTCCTGTTTTCTGTTAGTTGTTTCGTCTTTCAGGTTGCTTAGGTTGCATATCCATCGATAATTGTCAGTAATGCTAATTGTTTGAGCTGAAGACGAAGCAAATTAGATTTTTGCATCTAGGGATTTTCACATTGAGAATGTCTCACACATATGTATTATCTTCATATCAATAACACAAAATTACATTATAACCTGTATCAATCACTCTCCTTGAGTATTTTCTTACACGGAAAGTAATTTTACTTTCTAAATAAGTCCCCAAACAAACTCCATGATTTAATTTTCAAGAACACTAAAGTGAAATAAATTAGAGCTCATGTGTCTTAATTTGAGGTTTTGCTCAAAGTCTTGTTTGTATAAAAGAAGACAGTAGAAATATGTTCATTGTGTTCTTTTTAAGAGCATAACAGGACCAATATTTGTATTTGTTTGTGTTGTACCAAAAATTCCTGTGATTTATGAATTATTTTAGTTTTTACTCAATTTAATAAAAATAAATAAAATATATATATTTTTTTTTAAATTTTCATTTAAAAGGATGTTTAAAAAAAAGTTATATTGTTTTTGTAAACAAGGAAGATTTTTTTTCCTGTTGACCCTCCAAAAGAGATGCAGAAATTGCCTTCATCAGCAACCTATGCCTAGGAATTATTTGTGCACAAGCATACATTTATTTTAACAGCTTAACTTGATTACTTTCACACAAATTTGTTTAATTGTGAATAGAAAAATTGCATTTCATGTTCCATTAAGGGATATGAACCCCAAACAAAGTTATTTTGTGATATATATATATATATATATATATATATATATATATATATATATATATATATATATATATATATATATATATATATATATATATATATATGAAAAGTTAGTTTACAAAGCTTTTTTTTCTTAAAGGGACACTCAATCAAAATTAAACTTTCATTATTCAAATAGAGCATACAATTTTAAACAACTTTCCAATTTACTTCCATTAACAAAATGTGCACAATCTTTTTATATTTAAACTTTTTGAATCACCAGCTCCTACTGAGCATGTGGAAGAATAAGCGTGTATGCATTTGTGAATGGCTGATTGCTGTCACATGGTATGTGTATGCATTTGTGATTGGCTGATGGCTGTCACCTGGTACAGTGGGAGTTGAAAAAGACATCATTTTTAAAATTGTCAGAAAAAAAAAGTGCTATTGCATTGTCTTGTTATCTTACATTTGTTGATTATGCAAATATACTGTGTTGACTAGTCCTTTAAAGGTCTGCTTCAAAATTGCTATTGTTTAAAAAGATAGATAATCTCTTTATTACCCATTTCCCTGTTTTGCATAACTAACACTGTTATATTAACCTCTATGATTACTCGTATCTAAGCCCTCAGTGCTTTTTTTTTTTTTTTAGTTTTTTACAATCTTACATTTTATCCAGTTAGTGCTGGTTCCTGTGAAACCATTATCATTCTCCACAGGAGTGAACACAATATTATCTGTATGGCACAAATGAACTAGCACTGTCTGGCTGTTGTGCAAGATTGTAAAAAAAGTTAAAGAAAGCACTGAGATAAGGCCTGCAGGTGTTTAGAACTAGGCAATTTTAGAGGTTATAAAGTATGTTTATATAACAATGTTGGTTATGCAAATCTGGGGAATGGTTATTAAAGGCACTATCTTTTTTTACTATACAAAAATCAATTAGCCTGTCCCTTTAAGCTTCTCAGTTACAATTGTGTTATCTCCTTGCCTATAAAAAAGTAAGTTGCATCCAAGGAGATACCACAATTCAATTCTCGCTTAGAAGCTTGCAAAAATGAGCCAGGGACCTTCATGATAAATGGCTTATCTAGGTCCTGGGTGGTTTAGAGTAGTTCTCTCAAAGCTCTGATACATTACACCCACATTATATACATATATGTGTCTTATAGGATGCTTACCCAAGACAACAGTGATGGAAGTCAGCTACTCTTTGTCCTACACTATTCTGGCTCTATTCTGGCTCTTTAAATATACTTCAGAGTTATAAACCATTTCATGATGACACTCCTAAATAATTGGTTATTTGGTCCACATGTGAAATGTGAGTATAGGCAAACTATGTATGCAAATGGTTTTCTGTATAGACTTGTTTAGACTAAACTATGAGCACAAACGTAAAAAACAAATACAATTCATTTTTTCTAATAAAGTAAAAGTGTAAAAAAGTGCTTACATTTATCTTTTGTAAATAATTTAATTAAGGCTTATAGTCAAACTGACTCACTATCACTTACTCAAATATTTATTCATCCAACCCCGGAACTATACATGAACGGCATAAGCTGAATTTCTAAATTTTAAAATAAAATACATTTTATAAATTCTTCCGGTTTCCATAATGTATTATGTTTATATTTAATTCACACAGTGGCTGCGTGAAATATGAGCAGTGAAGTTTTCCTAAACATGCATCGAAGCCCAACATTTATAGCAAGAGAATCTTTACTGCTCATGCAGATGAAAACGCTTTTTGAAGAGTGCATTATCTGAGAAAATGCCACAATGCCAACTTACATATCTATATCAAGGAAACAAGCATGACTCCTAAATGGGTTCTTCTTAAATTCCAGTCCTTAAAGTCCAGATTTTCATTTTATCCACATTAGAGATGGAGTTCAGTATAATGAATGGTATCTGATTATTTTGCTTCAGCTTTTATTTAGATACACTGAAAGATTGGGTCTTGAGTACTAGAAATAAGAACTGATCCATTTTATTACCGAATTGGCCAATTCACCCTGTTTCCGCGTGAGCCTTAACTTATACGCCACCTCTGAGGCTGCATACAGCAATCCGCTCGATCCTATACGATTGCGCTGATTGACCCCAATGAACTGCTTGTTCAATACCATCCCCTGTAGCGGGCGCCAATCCGCCTGATCGTATAGAATCGGGCGGATTGCTGTACTCAGCCTCAGAGGTCTATAGACTGCTGCTTCTTAACTCCTGTTTCCAGCGAGCCTAAAGGCTCACGCGGAAACAGGGTGAATTGACCCAATTCGGCCAATAATAAATTGACCCCACTGTATAAATCTATTTTTTTTTCTTATTCTCTCTTTTTTCTCCTTTTTACTTTCTCTCTTATTTTCTCTCTCATACTAATGCTCTAATATATAGTATGTGTCACTATTACTGATGTGATAATAGTACATTATATTTCAAAAACAGCTAATAAAAATATAAAATAATTAACTAATTATTATCTTGAATAATGTATGCAATTAAATTGGATGATAATAATTGTAGTGCTATTTTGCAGCCAACAATGTATTTCATTTTCAGAAATTAAAACCTAATGTAACCTTGAAAGCATGACTTTTTCCCTTTGACAGCTTTGATTTTAATTTATGTCAATGGGTACAGAAGTTCATTATGTAAATATAATGTAGTCTAAAACTGTCAGTAAAGAAAAAGAAATACAACAAAGAATACGTGCCCTTAAGAATCATCCTTCCACCTTTGCCAGCTGTTACTATTGCACACTGTGGGAGTTTGTGAGACTCAAACTCGCCCTTTGCTATTCTTTTCTGTGAAAAACTATTCAACAAGTTCTAATTATAAAATACATTATACAATTATTTTTCAGTTTCTCCAACTATAAATACTTTAAAATAACTTATTAATGAAGTTAGAATTATTTTGCACTATTTTAAGGGGATTATGATTTTTTTAATAAAACATAATCTTGAATGCAGAAACTATTATATTCGAGTTTATAGCTGGCAAGGATTATAGAAGGCAAATTGCTTTTAACAATTCATTAATAAAATTGTTTAAATATTGCAATACATTTTAGATTCACTGACCTTGATACAAGAAACTTCACTGGGTTCACTGAAAAGTGAATTTTAGTGGAATTTTAAATGGAATTATTCCATTGTTGCAAAAATGCTACAATGTTTACACTTAAAGGGACAGTCAACACCAGATTTTTGTTTTTGTTTAGAAAGATAGATAATCTCTTTATAACTCATTCCCCGTTTTGTTTCATAGCCAACACAGTTATAATACACATTTTACTTCTCTAATTACCTTGTATCTATGCCTCTGCAAATTGCCCCCTTATTTCAGTTCTTTTGACAGACTTACATTTTAGCCAATCCGTGCTGACTCCTAGGTAACTTCACGTCCGTGAGCTCAATGCTATATGACACACATGAAATAACACCCTCTAGTGGTAAAAAACTGTCAAAATGCATTCAGATTAAAGGCGGCCTTCAAGGTCTAAAAAATTAGCATATGAGCCTACCTAGGTTTAGCTTTCAACTAAAAATACCAAGAGAACAAAGCAAAATTGGTGATAAAAGTAAATTGGAAAGTTGTTTAAAATTGCTAGCCCTATTTGATTCATAAAAGTTTTTTTTGGACTTGACTGTGCCTTTAAAGGGACAGTTAAGTCATAATTAGACATTCATGATTTAGGCAGAGCATACAATTTTAAACAAGTTTCAACTTGACTCCTATTATTTAATTTGCTTCCTTCTCTTGTTATCCTTTACTGAAAGATTTATCTAGGTAAGCTCAGGAGTAGCAAATAACCTAGGTTCTAGCTGCTGCTTGGTGGCTGCACATTTATACAGATTGTCATTGGCTCACCAATGTGTTCATTTGGAAACCAGGAGTGCATTGCTACCCCTTCAACAAATGATACCAAGAGAATAAAAAAGAAAATAGAAGTAAACTGGAACGTTGTTTAAAATGATATGCTCTACCTAAATCATGAAAGAAAAAATGTGGGTTTCATGTCCCTTTAATTTACATATTCCAATCACTAACATATATTCATTTATAGCTCACCAACAAAAGGTCTTTTATGTCCATATGAAATTGAGTTTTGCTTTAACTTTATCCAATGTCCTTTTGTCAACCTTGAATGAGCAGATAAGGTGCATTAAACTAGTACCTTCTTTACCTCAAATAAAAAGCATCTTTCTGGATATCTATAGTGCATTTCGACATCATAGCCAAATTACTTGTTTCTCTTGGTTTATTCTAAGTTCTATCACTTCCTTAGTGAATTTGAAGAGAACCACAAACAGTAAACAAAACTCCACAGTTTCATCAGTTCCCGCATTATATTATGAAGCTGATCCTGTAAATATTTCTGCCTCACCCTATTTTTAGTAAATCTAAAATAATACAGGAAATGATGAGACATGAAGCTAGTGAGAGCTATTGATTAATTTGACCTTCTGCTATATTAATCAGAAAAGAGAGAAAGATTTCACAAAAGCCCTTATTATCTATTTTGAAATCTGGAATCCACTGATTTTCAAAATAGAAAAAAAAAAGTTTTTCTATTTCCTGTTCTACATCATCTTTCTTTAACTTTTGAAGGTTTAACCTACATTTGATCCCCTTTAATGTGTTCCCATTTAACATGCTGGAGAGTATTCAATTGTTTACAAATAGCTCCTTAACCTTTATATGGAAATCTGAAATTCCTGATTTTGCCTGTGACATCCTTACTTATACTGAAGTTTCTATACCCAGGTTTGGCTAGAGAAAAGCTTTGTAAACACAGCTAGCAGAATAAGTTAAACTCCCAGTGGAAGGTAGGAGAGATACAATAAAATGTTGATTTGCAATTGTTCTCTCAAAGTATTGAGCTTTGGTATACAGACAGAGATAATATTAAGAATCATGCGTGTACAGAAAGTGATACAATTAGAAAATCTGATTTCCCTGCAAGCTCAACACATTTGAATGTGTTGTGATTTGAAAGAACAAAACCAGCTAGTTCATATAGCAAAACAATCCCAACTAAGCAATTTCTCATACATTTTATACTCTGCAGCTGAAATTTCTCATACATTTTATACTCTGCAGCTGAAACAACAAGTCATTAGAAACAGATTAAGGGAAAAACAATTTCCCAGTACATAGTCCCTTTAATAGTAAGCCTACTGGATAGATAGTGCCCTCTCGACTATTTACGCTGTGATACATATTTGTGAACATACATATTAGGTTTAATTCACTAAAATCCCTCTCTGACCTCTCTACTCTTCCAATCTATTCATTCTCACCAAATCATATATTTCTCAGTGAACCCATTCACTAAACAACACCATATAGGAAAGTCCAAATACATTAAGAGAACTCATGAGAAAATCATATTTCAAAGAAATAGAAATGGTTGAGTTAATGACCATGCAGTGACATTTGAGTGTGAAAGGTTTAGAAGACAAGTAACACTTGATTGTGTTTACAGGTCTTAGACTTTTGTGCAATCATGTCAAAGGGATATTATTGCTTCTATGTGCAGTAAGTAGTGAGTGATCTCTATCTAGCAGATATATCATTTCACAATAATTTTCTTTTCACTTTAGCCAAGAAAACTGATTATGCCTAGCTTGAGGCCTAACTTATAAGTGGGCTTGACTATAGAACACTCCTTTAATGCTAACTATTTCTGCATCTGCTTTTTGGTGTGCTTAATGCATGTGTATATATATATATATATATTTTAATATATATAATACTGATTTAAACCACATTTGCATTTAAACCATCCTCTCTATGCATGAATCATGACAGACATATTTTTAATAGTAAATAATGATGAAAAATCTGGGCAAAAAATCTGACATAAAAAGAAGCCAGAGCAAACTGACAACTTTAATCCACATCGACAGTAACCGCAAGCTGACACAACTTTAATCTACCAATTAAATAAAAGATTAATTTTAGTATCTAATGCAATTAAACAAATATTATTGCTATGTACTACAAATTTTCATTAAAACCAAGCAGTATGATGGTAACCCAGAGGTTGAGTGACAGCAATTGTTACAAATTCCACCCCTTCATTCATTCAACAGCCATCAGCAGCAATGTATCAATCTTTAATGAAGTTATATTTCCCATTGGCTGCTTACTTTCTTTTCTGTGTTGGTCTGTAAAAGTGTGCAAAACGCCTGTAATTTACAGATATTTGCATGTTTACCCAAAACTGAATGTAGAAAAATCCATAAAGTCCCAGAATTATGGTTGATAGCGTATGTTTTTGCAAAAACTGGAATACCATAAAAATTGGATGAGTAGAATAAAATGATTTCCATAAGCAAATTCTATAAGTCTGGATAAACCAATTTGTTGTGTCCATTGAACCTGTTCTAATCTTTTAAAAACCAAATACATTTTTTACACGTTGATTGCTATCATACAGATTAGAATTCACTGATGTCCCCTGTTAGGTTGGAAAAACTGATAGACAACAATTTGTAATTTTTTCTCTTTTCATCAGACAAATTGAAAGCCTATTTAAAATTTAAAGCCTAAAAATTGTTTTCTGTGAAACTACGCAATGATGCCTGCAATTCAAGCAACAAGTCAAAAATGGATTGGATTCCTATGCAGATCAATATTGATCCGTATTATTGATATTTTACCCTTCTAGTGTATAACCATCTCTAAAATATAAGAAATAAAGTATAGTGTTCTGCACCACGTGATAAAACTGCACAGGCTCACTTGAATTTAAACAACAGCCTAACACAATCTTTCTTAACAAAGGTTACACAAGTATTTGGAAAGGAGCGTCTCCTTCAAAAGAGGGTGGCTTGAGTGAGGCGTAGATGCAAAAACCCTATATGAAAGTACAGGAAGTGTGCTGCAATGTTTTAAAGTGCAAGAAGTGTGCTGCAATGCTTTAAAAATGTGCAATTTGTGTGCTGCAATGTTTTAAAAAATGTGCAATTTGTGTGCTGCAATGTTTTAAAGTGCAGGAAGTGTGCTGTAATGTTTTGAAGATGTGCAATTTAAAAAAGCATATAGTGTGCTAGTTGTGTATATCAATGTAAGCGTATATCAATGTAAGCTGTATCAAAAAAATGAAATACAGTGGATCAGAAAAGCGATCCAAAATGTGATAACCTGCAACCACTTCCGCCGGATTCATACATCTTGGACTTTCGTTTTTTCTCTTTTCCCTTCATTTATTTTCATTCTTTCGTATTTGAACTATTTTTAATTATTTTTTTTAAATATCATCATATGTATTTTATTTATATTGTTTGAGCTTTTAATACGTTGCTGTTGCCGCAGCAATTACCAGCTCTAACATATGCAAATGTAACACTGTGTTTCAATATGTTTTAATATGTATTTATGAGATACATATACTCATTGTTATATTTGTAATGTGTTGTTGCTCTGTATTTGTAAATTAAAATAGTATTACCATGTAATACTTAACAGTGAGCCTTGCTACCTGAACTTATTAAAGGGACATAAACCCCAATTTTTTTCTTTCATGATTTAAACAACTTTCTAATTTACTTCTATTATCAAATTTTCTTAGTTGTCGTGTTATCCTTTGTGGAAAAGCAGAAATGTAAGCTCACGAGTGTGCACGTATCTGCAGCACTATATAGCAGCAGTTTTGCGACAATGTTATACATTAGCAGGGACACTAGATGGCAGCACTATTTCCTGTTGTGTAGTTCTTCATGCATGTGCAAGCTACCTTCTGCCTTGCCGCCTTGCTTCTGTACTAATCACTGTCGCTAACTTCTCTAATACCGGGTAAATATGGCAGTCGAACTCCCCCCACCGTTACGTAGCTGTCTTCTTCTTCAAATGATTAGCAAATCAGAATCCAATCCTCTGTCAGAAATTGCACGCGCTTGACCGAGTTCCGCTGCCATATTTACCCGGTATTAGAGAAGTTAGCGACAGTGATTAGTACAGAAGCAAGGCGGCAAGGCTTTTATTTTCCAATATCAAATAATGTTAACGAAAGTGTTGACTGTCCCTTTAAACTGCAACTCAAAATGTTATTTTATTTTTGTATCACATTTTTGATCGCATTTCTGATCCACTGTATCTCATTTTTATGATACAGCTTACGTTGATATACACAACTAGCACACTATATGCTTTTTTAAATTGCCCATCTTCAAAACATTGCAGCACACTTCCTGCACTTTAAAACATTGCAGCACACAAATTGCACATTTTTTAAAGCATTGCAGCACACTTCCCGCACTTTCATATAGGGTTTACGCATCTACGCCGCACTCAAGCCACGCTCTTTTGAAGGAGACGCTCCTTTCCAAATACTTGTGTAACCATCTCTAAAATATATATATTTTTTTTTAATATTCACCATTTGTTTTTAATTTCTTTGCTTATGTATAGCTATTTTTTGTCATAACAATTTAGTAAAGCAACATAAAAAATTCTGATGATTTAAAAATGGCCACTGTTCTTGCATTCTTACTTTGAATAACTGTTATTTACTAATTTGTTCTCTATTATTTCTTTTACTGTAAGAAATTGCTCAATTTCTAAATTAGTTTCTTTAAACTGTAAAAACAATTAACATATTAACCTCTTTTTATGTCTGTGCATTTCATTGTACGCTACTGATTTAACAGTAAAACTGCTGGTATTCTAATCACTTTTCTAATCCTATTTGAAAACTTGGCCTATAATGACCAATGTAACAGATCATTGACCTGTGCAATTTAAAACATCTGACATAGTTCTAAGCCAAACGTGAGCTCTCATTGTCTTCTATTGCATTCTGTGGCAGAGAGTGTGCAATAGAGGTGATTATTTTTATAATAAACTTTAATAAACCTCCTGCTGGTGTTTTTAAATTAGACTATAGCTAAGGGCATGGTTTTAATTAAGAAGATGTTGCACAGCTAGAACCCTGCATAATTTTGCTTCTAGGGTGGATAGAAAGGAAAATATTTTGTTTGTCTTCTTGCTGGTTATGGTGAAAAAAATATTTAAAACTGAAATAAATGTATAGCTGACTAAGCATAAGATAATCGCCGTTTGTTCTATCAGTCTGGTCGTACGGTAAAGAATCCACTTTTTTTTTTATCTATGGTACATTAAATAAATAATGTCCTTTGTAATAAACTTAGAAATGTGATAGTATATATATATATATATATGTGTGTATTTACTGTACTGGGTTATTGTATACCTGTATAGTTAATTTTAATGTATATGGATTGATTTATTTCAGTATAATTTAATTGATTTTTTAAAGCAATTTCAGGTAGTTATAAAACTAAACAGGCAGCAGAGGAAATTATTAAACAAATAAATCAAAATTTTAATTATCATGATCCTTAACATATGAACCATGACTAAAATAATATTTGAAAATACAAAGCTGGTTTTGGAAGTGATAATACAATGTTGCTTAAATTTATGATAAAAGTGGGTGGAAAACTAACTTTAATATCTTATATATTTAGGCCCTCAATAAAGTTCAACATTAAAAGTATAAAAAAAAAAGTTCTTGCAAATAATAGGAACCATGAAAAAAATTAACATTAGAAGTGTACCAGAACAATTACCTGTCTCAGCCAATCCAGAGCCATTATTACTTTGGTTTCATGCAAGTATGTTTTGTTTACAGTGAAACGCATTGGAGACAGCTGTGTTTTCTCCAGTTTTAAACAATGCAATGCTGACGTGTTTTTTGTACACTACTTTTTATTTGCCTTTATCATTTTTTATGATCTTAAATGGACATGAATCCTAATTTTTTCTTTCATAGTTTAGATTGAGCATGCGATTTTAAACAACTTTCCAATTTACTTATATTATCTAATTTGTTTTGTTCTTGCCGTCTGTTCTTGGAGTCGGGTTGTACCCTTGCTCGGTTGGATGGCGGTGGCCATTCTACGGCTCATTTTTGAGCTGGTTTTGGCGTCTGTTCCCCTGTTTTATACCTGTCGATGCTTGGGCTGGCCTAGCTGGGAGTGGGTTCTAAGAGACGTTGTCTTTTTCAGGACCTAGGTGTGCATAGCTTTAGCTTCCTAGGCTTGCAAGCAGAAGATCCAGGTTTTCACTACTTTCAGGTTCTGGGTGTAATCTCTCTTTTTGGGGGGGCCTCGTTTGAGGTTCTGTGTATCCCTTTTTAGAGACCTGTGTGTAGGTCTGGTGGCTGGATTGCCCTCTGTCTGGGGGTTTCTTTTTTGCAGTCTTGCTGGCCGCTTCTGCTTCTGCTTCTCAGCAGTATTCTTCTGTGTCATCCTGATGCTTTCTGCGTTATCTTGACTCAGGGATTCATCTGGGTTGTTACACTTTTTTTGTGTGATAGAAATGTATTTTAAGTTTGGACAATGTCTTCAGTTGTCTTTCAGTGATTGCATAAGGTTTGAGAGTACAGTTTCTCTGTTCCTGTTCCGATCTTTGGATCTTACGAGCTGGGCTCGCTATTAGGGGTTTTTCCTTTTTGGATGTGGTGTACTCCAGGTTTTCCTTTGGTTCTCCCTTGCCTTGTCCCTTGGGAGGTCAGGCTAGTGTTTCCTTCATTAGTGTGGGGTGAGTGGTGGGGGACCAACTGTTGGGTGTTGGTGTCTCCCAGAAGACTGTTGGCTCAGTTGAGTCCCATTTGTGGTCTCTAGCTAGGCTGCTGGACTATCTATGGGTCGATGTCCTTGGGGATTTTTCTTTTAAGTTCTCGTGGCTTTGGACAAAGCAGGGTTTTTTTGTTGGGCAGTGGTTTCAGGTTTGGTGTCCTCAGAATGGGCCGACTATTGTACCCTTCCGTCTTGGCATTCAGTGTCCTCTATAGCTTGGGTATTGTTTTCTCAAAAGTAATGAATGCACCTGTGGACTCTTTCCATTTAAGAAGAAAAATTCTGATTTCTTTCAGGTCCAGTTCTGCAGGATGAGATTTTTATGTTTTTGAAATTTGTTTGCATTTTTTTTTTTTTTTACTGGCTGAACTAACAGGAAGTATTTTATCTAAAACCTATTTCTACATAATACTCATAGATTTTTTTTTAATTATGCTTACTTGATCATTTTATTTTCTTCTGATGAAAAGAGTCCACAGCTCCCCACCCATAATTTTTATGTGGGGCATCCTTTTTTATTCTTTTGGCACCTTTCATCCTGATATTTCTTCTACTGTTTCTTGTTCCTCGGCTGAATGACTGGGGGATGGGGGAAGTGGGAGGAGTATTAAAGCCTTTGGCTGGGTTGTCTTTGCCTCCTCCTGGTGGCCAGGTTCTTATTTCCCAGAAGTAATGAATGCAGCTGTGGACTCTTTCCACACCTCATCCTGCAAAAGTGGAACTAAAAGAAATCAGAATCAATTCGGCTTTACATATTACACATCTATTATACTTAAATAACTGCTCATTATTATATAAATTGCCTTTATTAATCAACAACCTATCCTTGTCATATGAATCCATATGCATGCATCTGATATTTGTGCGCTAACACTTAAATAACATCACGGGCGTGAACACATTGTTATCTATATGGCCCACTTGAACTAGCAGTCTCGTGTTGTGAAAAGCAAATAAAAAACATGTGATTAGGAGGCTGTCAATAGAGCCTTTAAAACAGGCAGAAATTTAGAGGTTTAAAAGTTATAAAGTATATTAATCTAACAATGTTGGTTGAGCAAAGCTGAGGAATGGGTAGTAAAGGCATTATCTTTTTAATGAATAACAATTTTTGTGTAGACTGCCCCTTTAAAGATGCTGGAGTACAGGCCCACCCAACTCACCAGACAGTCCACACCAGAGATTCATAACACAATTTTCAAGTCTCAGAAGTGTTTTTCTTGTACAGTCAGTTGTCAATATATTTCTCTGGGGTTTTCTTTCTCAATAAGGAGCTCTATTTACCAAAGCAGATCTAAAATATCATTACTACACCAGATTTTTCTTACAAGGTTTACATTTAATTCATATAAAAAAAGTAATGAAAATAAAAACACAACATTAAAAATATATAATTATAGAATTTTTATCAAAATAAAATGGGCTATTACACTTCACAAGGCCTATATTTCTTTACTTCCATAAAGATAAAAAAACAAAACAAAAAACCATAGTATCAGCAGATTAAACATGGTTTTTGATGGTGCCTTCTGTATAATCCCTTACAGTTTTTTTAACTCATGGATTTAAGAATAAGTAGACATTTTAATTTTATTAAATCATAAACTTTCTCCCCTTTAATTGTTCCCAATGATCCCCTTTACCTGCTGGAGTGTATTCATTTGTTTAGAAGTATTTCCTTTACCCTTATATTGGCAGAGTTGATTTAGCCTGTGATATCCCAACCTATTATGAAAGTTTCTGGCCTTAGGTCCAGGTTATAGATAAGATGTGTAAACATAACCAACAGAAGAAATTGCACTCCCAGTGTGGTATAGAAGAGATAATGTAATACATTGTTTATTTTCAATTTTTCTCTTTAAATATTGGTCTTTGGTTTACGGACAGATATAAGATAAAGAAGTATGTATATGTACACAATGTGAAAGTAATGAGATCTGTCTATACCTACTAGCTCAACTCATTTTAGTATGTTGTGGATTCAAAACACAAAATCAGCTATTTAATACACACAAATAAACCTTAAACAAAATGATCATACATTTTATACACTTAATCTGGAAACACATTAAAGGTTTATTAAACACCCTTTTTTTCTTTCATGATTCAGAGAGCATGCAATTTTAAACTTTCTAATTTACTCCTATTATCACATTTTCTTCGTTCTCTTGCTATCTTTGTTTGAAAAATAATAATAATTGCCTGCTCTATCTGAATCGTGAAAGAAAAAAAAATGTGTTTAGTATCCATTTAGGGGAAACATATTTCACAGTATACTTTCCCTTTAAGGAAACTTTATCGAATGATTTATTTAAAAAAACTCCCATAATGATGATATTTCTAGGAAATTCTTAATAAACTTTTATTAATAATTAGAATATACCCTATGAATTTTTATAACCCACTGCATAATACAATTAAATTACTGCACTTCTGGGAGCTAGCCAATAGCAAGAGACATATGTGCAACCACCAATCAGCAGCTTCTGAGCCTACCGAGGTATTCTTTTCAATAAAGGATACAAAGCGAAAAAAACTAATTAGATAAAAATAAAATTGAAAGTTATATATTATATGTTATGCTCTATATGGATCATGAAAGAAAAAAAAATGGGTTTTATGTCACTTTAAGGTTCACTTTAACTATATTTTACGGCCTGTTACCAGTACCATTACAAATATTAGGATTGATCACAATCCTTTTTGAAAAGCTTATCAAATTATTTATTTTCAAAACTCTCCATAGCTTTCAATGTTGATTTTCCATTGAAAACCATTAGATAAGTTTTTCTAAAAAATTCCGATTATCCTAATATTATGACGGAATAATCTAGATTTTATTAAAGAGACAGAGACGAATATTTTGCTTATAACTTTTCTTTACTGCTCAACAGCTTTTCAAAGTATAACATATAAACTGCCATCATTTAAAAGAAAAAACATAAATAACATCCAATGAGAATAGGATAACATAAGACAGTATTTGAATGTCCAGTAAACAGTAACAGGTATAAATAGTCCAAGTAGACAGTTAAACATCCTCTTTTCTGTTTGATGTGATGAAGAAGAAAATTATTGGAAGAAGGAAGAAACAAAATTCTGAAAAAATGCAACACATGCTGAAAAAATACAACAATGACAAGGCCAAACGAATCCCTCGTGGAATGAACGGGTTAGTCAAACTTGATCTTGAAGACAACTTTGGAATTGGTGAATTCAGAAAATCCGAAGAGAAATTTATAGAGTCTTCTCTCTTAAATTCCTGGAGTTGAAGAAGGTGGAGCTGAAAATATATATAAAAATGATTAAATAATAAATATAAAATATATAGGGAGGGAATAATAATAAACAATGAAAGAGGTGGGAAAATATTCTTCTCTGTCTCTTTAATAAAATCTAGATTATTCCGTCATAATATTAGGATAATCGGAATTTTATTACAAGGACAGAGACTTCATATTTTGCTAGTTTAAAGCAAACAAAAAATTAAGATACCAGGTGGTGTGGAATAGAAGAAATAGGTTTAAAATAAAATTGATGAAAAACAGAATCAGAGGACCAATCCGCTGCATTCAAAATATCTTGTAAAGAAGCAGATTTTGAGAAAGCTTTAGAAGCTGAGGCTTCTCTAACTGAATGAGAAGTAAAAAATGTATCCACACCAGCTTGCATCATAATCCATTTAACCCACCTACTAATAGTAGTAGAAGAAACAGGAGAGTGAGGAAGAGAAAAAGAAATCAAAAGTTGACTAGAAGAAGAACTTCGAAGAGAAATAGTTTTAGATTCATAGATTTTTAAACAAGATACAACACAAAGTTTAGGCTGTTCATAGAAATAAGGGTAAAATATAGAAGAGGATAAAGTTTTAGTACGTCTAGACAAGGAGAAAATGACACCATGAGGAGAAAACATCTTTGCATCATAATCTATAGCTCTAACATCTGAAATTCTTTTACATGATAAAAGACATAATAATGTAGCTAATTTACATGTAAGTTGTTTTAATGATAAATCAGAGTTATCAGGCCAAGATTTAAAAAGGTTTATAACTAAGTCTACATCCCAAAAATATTTGTATCTTGGTACTGGAGGTTTTTTAACTCTAATAGCCTTCAGAAGTTTACATATAGTAACATGTTGACCTATAGGAGTATTATGAAGAAGTTCATGTCCAGCTGAAATAGCAGAACGTGCAACATTAATTGATCTGTAAGCCAAACCAGCCTCAAATAAAGAAGTGAGATAATTAATGACTTCATTTAAAGGGGCTGAAAAGGGATCCAGACTCCTGATATTGCACCAGCTAGACCATTTAGACCAGGAGGAAAGATAACATTTTTTGGTTCCTGGTGCCCAAGACTCTTGAAGGAGGAGTTTAGCTCCTGACGAAAGACCATCGGAGGACCAGGATCCCCTGAAATGCTCCAAGCAATAAGTTGAAGGGAACCTAGAAGAATTAGTTTGTGAAACTCTCCTATGGGATTTGTGAGGAGGTCTTGTTGAAGAGGAACTAATATTGGAGGAAGGAAAGACATCTCCAGAAGAGAAGGGAACCAAGATTGGGTTGGCCACCAAGGAGTTATTAGAAGGAGAGATAATAGATTCCTTTTCACAAATGAGATTGTTCGAGGAATCATCGAAAAAGGTGGAAATGCATAAGCTCCTTTGACTGGGCTGTGTTGCAGGAAGGCGTCTGTCGCTAATGCTTTGGGATCTGGTCTCCAACTGAAAAAGGGAAGAATTTGAAAATTCAGACGAGAGGCAAAAAGATCTATAGAAAAAGGACCTCTCAGAGATTGTAAAATAAGGAAAATATTTCTGTTCAATTTTCAGTCGCTGGCATCCGATAAATATCGAGAACCCCAATCTGCAGCTTGATTGTTGAGACCTGGTAAATATTCTGCTTGCAGAAAAATATTTTGAGAAAGACATAGATGAATAAAATCCTTGGTAAGATTGGATAAAATCTTTGAAGTTGTACCTCCTAAACGATTGACATATTTGACTGCTGAAATATTGTCCATCCAAAGGAGAATTGAAATTGGTTGATTGTTTTTTACAAAACTTTGAACCGCAAAAGAGCCTGCTAAAAGTTCTAGACAATTGATATGAAGATTCTTCTCTGGCCAAGACCATTTTCCTCCTGTAATATGAGGGCCACATCTTGCACCCCAACCTGATTTGCTTGCATCCGATTCCAAAATAATGTCTGGAGATTTCCCGAAAATTGCTTTGCCATTCCATGCTTCTATGTTTGCAAGCCACCATTGTAATTCTATTCTGGCTTCCTCTGACAAAGAGATTTTGTGGAAATAGGAGAAACCTTGACGAAGATATTGAATCTTCAATCTTTGAAGAGCTCTGTAATGAAGAGGAGCTGGGAAAATAGCTTGAATTGAAGCCGACAAAAGACATAATTTCTTTCTTTTCTTTATTTTGTCTAAAGGAAGACTCAATGTAGCAGATTGAGTATTGATATGAAAACCTAAGAAAATGAGATTTTTTGAAATTTATGATAAAACCTAAGTTCTGAAGGAGAGAAATAGTGAGGTGTAAATGATCTAAAAGTTGTGAATAATCTTGGTGGAGTAAAAGGATATCGTCTAAATAAATAATTAGACGAACACCCCTTGTTCTCAACCAAGCTACAACTGGTTTTAAAACTTTCGTAAAAGCCCAAAGAGCTGAAGAAAGACCAAAAGGGAGACAAGAAAATTGCCAAACACAATCTTTCCAAAGGAAGCGAAGATAATTTCTGAAGTCTGGATGAATAGGAATGGTTAGATAAGCATCTTTTAAATCTAGGCGAACCAACCAATCTAAATCTAGAAGATAATCTCTGAGAAGATGAATACCCTCCATTTTGAAGTGATTGTATTCTAGAAAACAATTTAAATCTCTTAAATTTATTACAGGTCGAAAAGATCCTTCTTTCTTCTTCACCAGAAACATATTGTTGATGAAGGAGTTTGAAGGGAAAATAACTTTTTCTATTGCTTCCTTTTCTAATAGGTCTTGTAGTTCTAGATTCAAAAGGGACAAATCTAATTGGGAAAATTTTATTGGATTTGGAAGAAATGTTTGAATCGGAGGGGAAGTGAAATTTAAATGAAGACCTGTAATAGTCTGTAGAACCCAAGGGTCTGAAGTAATAAGGTGCCAATTTTGAATAAAAAGGGCTAATCTTCCTCCTATTCTTTTTTGGGAAAAAGGAATGAGTAGAGAGATGTGAGAACTTACCTGAGAAAGGTCTGCGGGATGATCTGTTTCTGAAGTTCCTATTTGCCCATTGTCTGTTCCTTGATTGGAAGAAATATGAATGGGAAGTTGCTGGAGAGGGCATGTTTTGAAAATAGGACCGGGAGATTGCTGGGGTACGGCTGGGAAAGCGGCCCCTGCCTTTCCCAGCCCTGTCAAAAATTCTATTTTGCTGAGGATAAAATATTTTTCTAGTACTCAGTTTAATTTTGTTAAGAGAATTAAAACTATTAACATAATGAACCAGTTCTTTCAGTCCGGCATCACCAAAAAGTAACCCATTAGCTTTAGGGCCCATCTCAGTTAAGGCGAAGTCAGAAATTTTAGGATCAATACGTCTTAAAACAATGCATCTACATTGTGAGGCTAAAGACGTGTTAGCGTCACCTAATAAATAAACAACTCTCTGAATCCATTCTCTTAAAATGTAAGGATCAACTTGTGAGTCTACAGAAATAGCCTCTTCAGAGATTTCAAACAATTTTGTTACAGGTCCTAGAACATCAAGTAGTTTATCTTGGCATGCTTTTAAATAACGGTCAGGACCTTTTCTCAAATTAAAATATTTAGAACCAATAAATTTTAATAAATTAACATCAATTTCAGGTGTTAAATGAGTATTATGAGGAAGGTCAGGCCTAGGACATTCTGCCTTCAGAGTAGATTTTGTTTTCTTAGATAATGGTTTCCTGATATAATAATCTAGAAACTTCGCAACACGCTTAGATGGTCTCCATTGGGAGGATCTAGGATGTTGGAGTTCATCAGGATCAGTAAATAAATCTCCTTTATTATCAATGAGTTTAGGTTTAGGAGAATTAGAAATTTTTCTCTTTTTCTTTTTAGATTCTTCTTCAGAAGAAGAATCAATATTATCTGTAAAATTATTATCATCATTATTATCATTTTTTAATTCTTCATCAGAAAAATCATAGGAGTCATTTGACTCAGTTGTAGAAACTAAGTCTACATGTTTTCTGTAATCAACATTTTTTTGAAATTGAGAAGCAGATTCAGAATCAGATTCTGAGGTAGAAATATCATCATGTTTTTGTAATGCAGAATCTCTATTGTCTGAACCAGGCAGACGTAAAACAGACTTTAATTGTCTTTTAGATTTTTTAGGTAAAGGTATAGTTAAATGCTTTGTTTTCTTAGATGTCTTTTTATGAACAATAGGCTGAGAACTGTTAACTGAAGCAATAACACTTTGCATCTGTTCAGACATTTGCTGTTTAAATTTCTCCATAGATTGAATAATATTACTTAAATTTGCTTCATTTATAGATGGAGAAGTATCTTGAGACATCTTTAATTAAATAATAGAATAAATAATTGTAAAATAATTCTCAAAAGATATTTTTAAAATATAATATATAAAATATATACAAAACTAAATACTTAAACTAAATAAGTTAGGCAGAAATATCCTTTAAAATTGCTAAACGATTGAGTAATTTATAAACAATCAAAAGAACAAATATTGAAACAATTGTTGCTAATCGTCACATAGATCACATTAAGTAGAGTAAAACTGTCAAAGTCCTGTCAGGGCGGAACCGAGTGAGGTAATGAAGGAGGCGGGAGATTGTTTGTGAGAATAACATAGAAAGGAGGCAGGAAAATGAGTCCCGTGACGTAGGAAGGAAGAAAGCAAAAGAAAATGGCGACCGGAGCCGGAAAACAGACAGAGGGGAAAGCGATATGAAGTAAAAGCAGGGGAATAACAGTAGGAAGGAAATGTAATAACGGGCTTAGCGTGAAACAAAATAATACTATGCTATACAAAAAACGACTGAAATAACGGATTCAAAAAACGAAAGTAATGATAAGGAATCAAATAGAAAAATAAATGTTATTCTGAAAGTAAAAACGGCAGTAAAAAATAAAGGCAATATAATGAAAATACACACAAAGAAATAAATATATATATAATGTGTAAAAGAAACGAAAGAAATAAGGTTTTCAATAACAATAAATGAGAGCTATAATAAAAATACTTATCTTGCAGAGCAGCAAAAGAAAAGAGGATGTTTAACTGTCTACTTGGACTATTTATACCTGTTACTGTTTACTGGACATTCAAATACTGTCTTATGTTATCCTATTCTCATTGGATGTTATTTATGTTTTTTCTTTTAAATGATGGCAGTTTATATGTTATACTTTGAAAAGCTGTTGAGCAGTAAAGAAAAGTTATAAGCAAAATATGAAGTCTCTGTCCTTGTAATAAAATTGGGATCAGCCCCCATTTGTATTTAGTGCCACAATACTTGAAATCTCGCACAGCAAACTAGAACTACTAGAAACCTGAAAATACAATACTTACTAAAACTGTAAAGCTTAGGAAACATATTTGCAAAACAGGTTACGCAAATGTGTGTTATTGATAAAGGGACATGAAACCCACATTTTTTCTTTCTTTTATGATTTAAATAGATCATGCAATTTTAAACAACTTTACAATTGACTTATAGTATCTAATATGCTTCATGCTTGTGATATACTTTGTTTAAAAGAATATCTAAATATGCCCAGTAGCTGCTAATTGGTGGCTGCACAAATATGCCTTGTGTGATTGGCTCACCCATGTGAATTTCTATTTCTCCAACAAAGGATGTCTGAATAATGAAGCAAATTAAATAATATAAGTGAATTGGAATGTTGTTTAAAATTGTATTGTTTATCTGAATCAATGAACAATGTTGGGTTTCATGTCCCTTTAAATATTTAATCTTGTAAAAATGACAGACACTAGTTTGTCTGAGTAAGTTAAACAGAGATCTGACAGGATTCAAGTGTTTAGTACAAAAACACTGAGATTTTTTTTTTTATAAGAAAATATGTCGGATCCAATATGACCTAAATGTGTGTGAAAATGCTTGAAACTGGGTGTGAAAGTGATGGAATATTTGTGTTTTTCTTTTACAAAAAGTTCAAATAAATAGAATCCAGAATTTTTTTTTGTACTTGAAATTCTGTGATCAAGTAAATCCTGGATGTATAGCAATTCAGGTTTTCTTCTGTGAATTAAATGTGGATTAAACCAGACAAAATATTATTTTCCTTTTTTTTTATTTGGAGACCACCTGTATCCAAGTAAATCTGTATAACTTAGACATAGATCTAAAAAAGGTTGGGGTGTTTTGTTTAAAACACAAGACAATACCAAACATGGGTTTGGCAAGATCCAACTTTTAGCAGCACGACAGAGGCAAATTACTAAAATGAAAAATTCAGTAGCTGCCTGTGACTTAATAAATGTTGTCATATGAGAGATTGTTCAATTTTAAGTGGTTCCTTAGGGCTTTTTTGAAGTGGAGCATAATGCCAAATGGATCAAAGGCATAATTTTACAAATTATGTAAGGGACACAGAAATGACAAACCTATTTGGAAGTTGGTTTCAAGAAACTTTACACAGAATAGATTAAGAAAATAAATATTATATATATATATATATATATATATATATATATATATATATATATATGAGAAATATAAAGGAAGGATCAGCGCTCAGTTGTTCCACCAAAAGGTAGGTAAGATTATTACTGAGAAAGTGTAAATAGATTTCTACACCTAGCTGTGAGGTATATACAGGTGAGATGTATATGTTCTCTGTAAGCTTGATGGGTGTAGGTATTTGAGCTGCTTGAACAAGTACGATACAGTGTACCCCTAACACTGACAGAAAAAATAAAATACAAGCGGAATGTCGAAAGAAGTTCAGCGCTACAAACACGTGGAATACAAATACAATGTTACTATGTCCAATTTACTGAATGTCTTTCAGATATGATAGACAATTGTTCTATCTATCTCACTGGTTCTATATGAACCGATTTAAGACAAAGTCCGGTGAATATAAAAGTTCAACAATAGTAGTGCAATGATTAGAATTGATAATACTAGGTGGAACTCAAATTACAACAATTGCAACAATGGTACTGGGGGATAAGTGGTATACCCTTACCAGAGGGTACCTCAATCTTATGAGGTAATGTCAGCGCGTCTGTTTGGATTCTCTCCAGTCAGTCTTGGATTTTCCTCCTGTGTGTGAAAAGATCCAGGTCTTTACATTCGTGCCGACTTGTGTATGGTGCTTTCAAACTAGGAACTTCCTTGTTCTTTATATCACTGGCTTGGTATCTCCTCGTAGTATGGTGGTTCCGTCTGGACCTTGGCTCTCACCGTATTTAAAGGGATAAAGCAAAGAAAAGGAAAGAGCACATAGCGTGATACTGTATAATAAAAATGTATTACATACAAGAATGAGATAAGAAATGCACTCACATTCAACAACCTCAATCCTTATGAGGTAAGTAAGAACTTGTACATATATTTTTATACACCTTACCCAGGTGTTGCTATGCCCGGTATCGTTACAGTTCACTTGGTGGTGGTTTAGACTTCACTCAGTGTGGACTGTTAGAGTTGAAACAGTAGTGATAAAATAGGATACTGGTGGTTGATAGGGCCTGTCGCCAGGTATCGTGACAGTTCACTTAGTGGGAAAGAAGTTCAGCGCTACAAACACGTGGAATACAAATACAATGTTACTATGTCCAATTTACTGAATGTCTTTCAGATATGATAGACAATTGTTCTATCTATCCCACTGGTTCTATATGAACCGATTTAAGACAAAGTCCGGTGAATATAAAAGTTCAACAATAGTAGTGCAATGATTAGAATTGATAATACTAGGTGGAACTCAAATTACAACAATTGCAACAATGGTACTGGGGGATAAGTGGTATACCCTTACCAGAGGGTACCTCAATCTTATGAGGTAATGTCAGCTCTAACACTCCACACTGAGTGAAGTCTAAACCACCACCAAGTGAACTGTAACGATACCGGGCATAGCAACACCTGGGTAAGGTGTATAAAAATATATGTACAAGTTCTTACTTACCTCATAAGGATTGAGGTTGTTGAATGTGAGTGCATTTCTTATCTCATTCTTGTATGTAATAAATTTTTATTATACAGTATCACGCTATGTGCTCTTTCCTTTTCTTTGCTTTATCCCTTTAAATACGGTGAGAGCCAAGGTCCAGACGGAACCACCATACTACGAGGAGATACCAAGCCAGTGATATAAAGAACAAGGAAGTTCCTAGTTTGAAAGCACCATACACAAGTCGGCACGAATGTAAAGACCTGGATCTTTTCACACACAGGAGGAAAATCCAAGACTGACTGGAGAGAATCCAAACAGACGCGCTGACATTACCTCATAAGATTGAGGTACCCTCTGGTAAGGGTATACCACTTATCCCCCAGTACCATTGTTGCAATTGTTGTAATTTGAGTTCCACCTAGTATTATCAATTCTAATCATTGCACTACTATTGTTGAACTTTTATATTCACCGGACTTTGTCTTAAATCGGTTCATATAGAACCAGTGGGATAGATAGAACAATTGTCTATCATATCTGAAAGACATTCAGTAAATTGGACATAGTAACATTGTATTTGTATTCCACGTGTTTGTAGCGCTGAACTTCTTTCGACATTCCGCTTGTATTTTATATATATATATATATATATATATATATACACACACACACACACACACAGTATATATATATTTTTATGCAAAAAAAAAAAAGAGAACTAAAATAAGGATTAGCAGTCCTTATATATAAAGATAGGGATTTTTAGCACACTCAAAAAACACAAGTATTCCTAAAAAAATAGTTCAATTACTATAAGGTTGCATGTGTGTAACTTGACAGAGACAGAGAATAATACTCAAAAACCGGCATGCATTTAAAGCACTAACAATTTAATGAATTAACACCAAAATTAAGTTAGATTTTAATGAGACGTCTCTTTGGGTATAATACAACAATTGGAGCTTGATATACATATTATGGCTTCAAAAAGGAGAAAACCTATAACACCTCTATCAGTGGGCAACCCCAAATAGATATAAGGAATGTGTTGTCATGAATATAATTGAGGATCTATGTAGTAAACTCCAAAGTGAAGCAGAAATAAATATTTCATTCAAACTGAGCTATTAATACAAGATCAATAGCATAATTTCTCAAGAGTAAAGATTGCAACACCTCCATCAGAGGGCAAACCCTCGGTCTGTGAAAAGGGATACCAATGCCATGATGACCAAATGAGGATCTATTTAATTCCCCTTTAACAAACAAACTAGACCGTTTGTAATTAAGAAATTATAATAACAGATGCAGCAAATATAAATGTAACACGGATATCTTATACTGGTGACTAAACATAACATCAAAATCAGAGGGCAGTCCCAATATAAAGGGTTATAACTGTCATGATATATATTAAGGATCTATGTGTTTAGTGATTGGTATGACGTAAATGCAAAAATGTAAATTGTGGAGTATGGGTAACACAGTGATTGCATGCACAAGAGAAAGTGTTTAAACAAGAAAACAGCTAGTATAATGATTCTTGCAATCAAACAGTCTTTGCTTGTTGTTATGACTTCAAATTATGTTATAGAGCAAATGTCTGGTCATCCACTCTTTGACAGTAGGAAACAAATCCACTTCCCTGTGGATATCAAAATCCAAACACTCACAGTCTACAGATGTAATAAAACTTTAAATCCGTGTCTCCAAGCTGCATCAAAAACCGCACATTAAAAGTGAAATGCCGTCAAACAACTGCTCCAAACAAACAAGCTCTGTGAAGCTTTGTAAGGTAAGTAACAAATCCCAAAGATAGGCGTCTCAGAGAGATCAGTTGCTGCCTACGTGCGTTTCATCCCCTTGACTGGCAGGGACTTCCTCAGGGCTCAATTAAACATCAGCCCTGATGAAGTCCCTGCCAGTCAAGGTGGATGAAACGCGCTTAGGCAGCTGCTGATCTCTCTGATGAGACGCCTATCTTTGGGATTTGTTACTTACCTTACAAAGCTTCACAGAGCTTGTTTGTTTGGAGCAGTTGTTTGACCGCATTTCACTTTTAATGTGCGGTTTTTGATGCAGCTTGCAGCTTTTTTTTTGCATATAAATTAATTGGCATAGGGTCTGCACCTCTGATCTAAATTTAACACATACATTTATAATAATTTTGGATTTATAAGCAGCTCCGTTATAGATAGCGTTGTGTATATATATATATATATATATATATTGTTATATTGTAACAATGTGTTAATACAATGACTATTGTTTTTTTTTTTTAATTAACTAGTTAAAAAAAAATTATATTAGATTTACCAAAAAAAAAAACAAATTTCCCAGCACACATTATTTTTAAAAGGTCAAACATTTCTGTAGTTTTTAAATACTTTATAAATATGAATAACATTATGAAATTATAAAAAAAAACTCATCAGATTTTGTATTAAGTGATTTTTATTTGATGTTTAATTAGTTATTTACTAAATTCCATTTACATGACACACATTTCCCTTTAAGACATAATGCTTTGTCCCCATCCTGTTAGTTACCTAATTTGTAATGCATCACACTATTAAAGCTCTTTATTAAACAGATGGGGCCTTCCAATGACAATCCAGAGGCAAGAAGTGTCAAATAACCTTACCTGTCATCCTAGCACGTTTGTTAGGTTCTTAGACATTACCTGTATCTTTTAGACTAAATGGTTGATGCTTATTGATTAATGTATTTATTATTTTGTCCAATCATGTTATGGTAATTGTTTTTGTTAAAGAGACAATAAACACATTTATTTATTTCATGATTCAGACAGAGCATGCCATTTTAAATTACTTTTCAATGTATTTCAATTTTCTAATTTGTTTTGTTCTTTTGTATCCTTTGCTGATAAATATTCATAGGTAGACTCAGAAGCTGTTTTTTAGTGGGTGCACATCTATGTCATTGCTATTGGCTTACAGCTAGCTCCAAGATTACTGCTCCTTCAGAAAAAGATACCAAATGAATGAAGCAAATAGAAGTACATTGGAAAGGTGTTTAAAATGGTATGATCTATCTGAATCATGAAAGAATTTTATTGGATTTCCTGTCTCTTTAATGATGATTTACTAGATGAGGGCACAAAGGGTGCTAAATTGTATTAGCCATAAAATGGTGCTGGGTTTTTGATGTTCAAAACTCCAATCCATAAAATCCACAATTATAAATGGTCTGCATGCAATCATTAAAGGGACATGACATCCAAGGTGTGTTCATGAAACAGATAGAACATACAATTTTAAACAACTTTCTAGTTTAATGCTGTTATTACATTTGATTAATTCTCTTAGTATCCTTTGTTGAAAGAGCAGCCATGCATTACTGGGAGCTAGCTGAACACATTGGGTGAGCCAGTGACGAGGCATATATGTGCAGCCACCAATCTGCAGTTAGCTATCAATGGTGTGTTGCTGCTCCTGACTCTCCTGGGTATTTTAAACAAAGGATACTAAGAGAATAAAGCATATTACATCATAGAATTCAGTTGGAAATTTGTTAAAAACGTCATGTTCTTTCCAAATCATAAAGTTTTTTTTTATTATGCTTTATTAACTTACTCATATTGAAAAAAATGTTTTAATAAATTGCTGTAAAAAAAGCTGATATGGTATCTATTACCATTTCAATTACCTGAGATAGCCATTTGTTTAAAGGGACATGAACATACAATTTTAAACAACTTTCCAGTTTACTTATATTATCAAATTTGCTTCATTCTCTTTGTATCATTTGTTGAATGAGCAGCAATGCACTACTGCTTTCTAATTGAACACATGGGTGAGCCAATGACAGGTTCTTTGCTACTCCTCAGCTTACCTAGATAAATCTTTCAGCAAAGGATAACAAGAGAAGGAAGCACATTAAATAATAGAAGTAAATTGGAAAGTTGCTTAAAATTGTATGTTCTGTCTAAATCATGAATGCCTTATTATGATTTTACTATCCCTTTAAGTGCTGGTAACCCAAAACGTATGTTAACCCTCTTAATACCATCATACTAGAAGCAATAAAAAACAAAAATAATACAAAATAAGCGTATGTTGTAATATGCACACTAACAGGAACAAAGGGGTTTATTTTTAATTCTTTAGAAAAGCTTCTTTATTCACACTTAAAATTAGCTGGATACTTTTATACATACATCATCATTATATTGGCAGTTCTAAAAGATTAGAATAAACCTTAAGTATTTGCACAAAAACGTAGACAATTAAAATCATTGCTCCCAAATTATATACTAGTGATTAAGAATTCAGTGGCTTACAGTAAGTGATAAAATGTAATAGTGCTTATTTGATGGAACATTTTTAAGCTTCTAGTAAACTCACTCCGCAGCTGAGTAATAATAATAATATATAATTAATAATACACAAACACACTGTTATACTCTGATTTATAAACATCATAACTTTATACACACAGGCAACAAAATAATTGCAGTGCAAATACTAAGATAAGTTCTTCATATAACTCTTTCAAGATTGTGTGCTCTCTTGGATTTTGAGTTAAAATAAGCTAAATTTAGAGCAATGGTTTCAAACCTAAAACAAAATATAATTTAATCTTGTAAAAAGTGACCTAAACTGTCTGGACTAGAAATGTGATGTGATAATAATGCCAATGTGAAACATTCAGTACTCAACGGACTCATGTTAAGAAAGTAGATGTGGTTTGATTGACTGACCAGAGCACATGACCTTTGCTTTATACCAGTAGTAAATACCCCTCAGAAATAGCCAATCGTGTATTGTCAAGTTATTAGGCACCTATCAAATTAGACAGAACTAAGACTGGAAAGAGATTAAAAATACTTTCTGTTATAAAAAAATACTTTTTATTTACAGCTTTTGACGAAACCACGCAGTCTGTCATATACAGTAATATTCAACATCATTCAACAGAGACACATGCATACTAAGTCATGCTGTTAGCTGTATGGAAATGAAAACAGCATCTATTCTGAACATTCTTAGCATAATGGAACAGTAGTGGGAAGCATAATTCAATAAAAGAATTAAAGTGCTTGAGGAAGCAATAGAACTGAAAGGATTATATAGAAGAAAAAAAATTGTTTGCTGTAATCGAATATAGGAATCCCCATTGCATAAATATATTTAAAAAGTTCAAAATTGAATACAGAATAACCTATATTTTTTCCATACATGGTAATTTACTTTTCAGAATGTCCTTAAAGGGACATGAAACCCAAAAATGTTCTCTTTCATGATTTAGGTAGAACATACAATTTTAAACAACTTTCAAGTTTACTTCTATTATAGAATCTCTTGGTATTATTTGTTGAAGGAGCAGCAATGCACTACTGGTTTCTAACTGAACACATAGGTAAGCCAATGACAATCAGTATTTATATGCAGCCACCAATCAGCAGCTAGAACCTAGGTTATTTGGAAGAAAATTAAATAAGAGAAGTAAATTTGAAAGTCTGAATGTCTAATTATGACTTTACTGCCCCTTTTAGTTATAAACGTGTATATGTAGTACATTACAAAAAATATCACTATTAAACACTATTGTGTAAGTTATTAGCATCAAAAACTGGAGCAAATACACTACAACTTGGTCATTTGTCTGAACAGCAGTCATGATTATGGGCAGTAAAAATCCTTTAATAAGAGATCCCCCTAACAATTCTAAAGGATGGTCAATGTAAAAATGGAAATATTTTAACAAAAAAATAAATGAATAAAATAAATTGGAACATAGAAATAGTCCTTTCCCTCTTTATGCCAAAATTAAACCCACAAATCTATGTGACCACTTATTATAAAAGGGCAAGCATCCTCTTTTTAATGGGAGGGGGTCCTATGACTCTCTTAGTATTATGCAATCAATATAAAAATAGCAAATTCCTCTACCACCAGATCATCAATTTAAAGTAAAAAGGGCTCAGTGCTTAAACAAAGCATATGTTTGTGCTGAATACAAACACATACACACATGATATCCCTAACTGCAATAAATAATGGGTCACATAATGTTTTAGATATTATGGGATGCATGGGAAATGGCTATTACTTATCTCAATAGAAATTGTTTAATTTTATATTGTGATGAGTCCAATCAAACTGAGTCTCTGCTAAAATTAAACCCAAACACAGGGTCACTCATTTGAAATAGGAGGATCTAATCTTTTATAAAAATGGCTACAAAGCTCTGATCATCAAGTTGTTGATGTTGCATTGGCAATGATAATAAGCTGACAGCTTTCCTAAATCTGATATTTAGATAATAAAACCAAAAATACCTTCTTGTCTATAAATTATCCTTTATAAATATATATATATAGGATAAAACATAGCAAGTATTATTCATATATGAAACACAAACTGCACAATTTCTTTTTAGTGATAGTTGCTTCCTTATTTTATAGATGGCTGAAGGACATATTAAAAAAAATTAATTGTTTTAAATACTAAGACTGATGATAATTATTCAGTTTTACACTATCAAAATTGACTTTTCACATTAATTTGAATATACAAGTAAAACTATGATTTCTTCATTGTAACAAAAATATCTATCACAACTGTATATCCAGTGGCCGTAAAGAATATGGAGAGATCAGTAGTAAAAATTAAACATAATTTTAAAATGTACCTTTTTATGTAGTGTTAACACCCCAATGTAAGAACTATGTGCTTTAATAAATGATAGGAGGCTTATCCTGTCTAAAGTAATAGTAATAATGCATATTAAAATCCCTATAAAACTGTATTTATTTACAAAAAATACACAAAATGGAGACCAGTGCATCCGGCTTAAATGTTGTTTATTTAACACAGTAAAAAGCAAAATAGCTATTGCACATACATAATATAAAACCAATCGCCTTCTTATAAAAAATCCTTCTTGTTCAGTGGAACTGCAGGGTAATACTGTGCTGAGATGGTATTTACTCTGGACTCTGCAGGAGACACCATATCGATCAGGTGCAGTTATCAGCTGGAAAGATCCAAAAGTCCTCCTAGATAGATATGGAAACCTGTGAGAAATAAAAGACCCTTACACGTTTCACTTGCCTATAAGGGTAAATTTCCTCAGAAGGAATATTCTGCAGCTGTCTAGGTGGACTTTCTTATCTTTCCAGCTGATGACTGCAGCTGATCGTCTTGCTGTACTGTGGTAGCTTGTAGCAGAGCCTAAACGATCTCCTCCATGTTTAGCGTGTACTGTTACTTAAAGGTTTCCACTACAGGAGTGAGCACATCCACAAATCCCACCGCTGCAACCACTTTTTGGTAAGGTTACTAGAAGAACAGTCGTAATTGCAGTGGTAACTGTATTTACAAACTTAGTTTTATTCTGTGAAAATAGTCATTTAACATAACAGGTGCACTGTCTCTTTAAGGACAACAATTTAAAAGCAGCCAGTAAAAAATCATACAAACAAAAATCCTACTCCTTTTAGGAGCCTAACTATAGAAAAAGTTCCCTTTATTTATGATAAGCTGCCCAGCTAACCTCAACGCAGTTTAGTACAATCACAAACAAGTTTGTCTTACCAGTGTGTCTCTTTACAGACAGTGAGCCATTCTAACAGGTTTCCAGCCTACTTCCTGAGACACATGCTATTCCAAGAGAGCTGCTTATAAAGGCATGAGCTAACTTAATAGGGAGCGGCTGTGAAAATGACCCAATAGGTTAACCTCTTTAGTATAGAGTTGCCACCTCAGCCATGTATTCCGGGACACTTATGAGTTACAAATGCGGCAGTTTATGCAGGGAAGAGCATGAATAGTGATCGTGGACAGCTATCCAGGGGTGCAATTCATGTTCCCCTCTGAACACCCTGAAGCATGTGTAACTCATAAGTGTCCAGGAAACATGGCAGAGGTGGCAACCTTGCTCTCTCCCTGTCACAGACTTTGCAACATTCTGCAAATTGATTGTTTGATTAGTGCAGGCACTAATTTATATATAATTGGGCATAGCAAAGAAATTAATATAAACATATTCAATGGGCTTTTTTGAAGAAATATGTTGCTTAATATGCAAACAAAATGTAAATTTTTTTAACAAAATTATAGTTTTAAAAACTTTTAAATAATTTATTGTTTGTTAAACTTTTACTACACCATGTTTAACTGTTGATATAGTGTATATGTTATGCCTGTAGAAAAAAAATACTTTAACATGATTACTGCATCTATAATGTTCACACCTTGCAGCTGGAATATCCAAAATCTGCCTTTGATGGTGTTAAACTCCCCAGCAGTCTTAATCCTGTTCTTAAAGGGACACTAAACCAATTTTTTTTTTTAATTTCATGATTCATATAGAGCATGCAATTTTAAGCAACTTTCTAATTTACTCCTATTATAATTTTTTTCTTTGTTCTCTTGCTATATTTATTTTAAAAGCAGGAATGTAAAGTCACCAATAAGCCAACACTATCCTGGGTGTTGAACCTAAAATGGGCTGGCTTCTAAGCTTTACATTCCTACTTTTTAAATAAAGTTAGCAATAGAACAAAGAAAAAAATTATTAGAAAGTTGCTTAAAATTGCATGCTCTAAAATTGGGTTTAGTATCCCTAAGAGGAAATACATTAAACAAAATCAGTCACTATTACTAACACTACTATTATAGTCATTTGAGAGACATTAACTTGTGATATTTGTGGTCCTAATTTCAAATAAGATTTTACAAGTACAAAAGTAACAAAACAAAAAAAAGAATCCACACATCATTTTTTATTAACTATTATCCCCAGAATACATAAACTCTTCAAAATGTTTCAACAACATTGACCAATATTGCTATAATAAGACAGCTTGTGAAATATTAAAAAAAACAAGTATAACATTATTTGAGATAAACTCAGCTGACAATGAAGTATAGCCAAATTGTTCCATTTACTGTAAATTATTCTTGATTGTGAGATGTAAAATGGATGTAAGTTTATTCATGTGTATATATTCATTCTATTTGATGGAATGTTAATCTTTTCCTCTTACATTGCAAATTAAACTCATCCACTGTTGAAAATGGACACATTCCTGAATAGCTTCCTTAAAGTATAGCATCAATTTCAGATGTTTTACAAACTAAAAAACGTATTTCTTGGAAGCAATGGTTTGTAAAATTTTTAATGTAAAATGTGGCATACACGCTTTAAACATTTATCTTTGTGATCTTACTGTTGCAGGGAGAATAGAGAAATGTTGCACATGCTTAAATAAACATAAGACTTGGGGCTAGATTTATCAAAGCCATTATCCTTTAATTCTGTCCAAAATAGCGCATATGACCTGATCGTCATATTCATCACAGCACTCTGCGCCTATAATTGTGCAAATCTGAAAGAAAATTCTTCGCACTGCGCTTGCATTCGCCGAGTGCAAGAATAAACATTAGTAATAGGCGTAATTTAACAGCCCAACCTACAAATACGCCCAGTTTATTATTTATCATTGCTTTGCGCCGATAGGGAACTGCAATTTCAGCTTCAATTGCGTGTTGTATATTTCGCCATATAGACTGAGACGAACACCATTATAATACATGCTTTAACAACTTGTGATGCAGTACTTTCTTCTTTTAACTAAGAAGAGACTGTTATTGCCAGAAATTTGCACTTCCACTGGCGCATATGGTTACCAACAGTTTTATATATATATTGATATATTGATATATTTATTTTTGCAATCTTAAATTATAAACATAGGGCAAAAACAGCACAGAAACATTATATAATACAAATATAAGCTAAATAACTTAAAAAATGCTTTTTTAATAACCAAAACATGGCAGCGTAAATATTTATAGGGATGTACTGTGATAAATAGGTAGTAAATAGGCCCCAGCTCGCCTGCGCAAAGTTACGTCTATTTTTTTGATAAATTCAGCCCGCCTCCGGAGATAAATTCTCCGGAGGCGAGCTGAGGCGCAGTTACAGGCGAAGCACATACAGAGTTAGCCTAGCCTTTGATAAATCTAGCCCTAGGTATAGATAACACAGCTAATTCAGATCAGAGGCCTGATGATCTAAAGCTCTCCTTTCAGGCGAGTTGATCTAAAATGATCCTCCAGCACTGTTATATCCCTAGTAAAATTCTTAAAAGATATTTTTACTATATTTCTCCAAAGGTTGTTCCCTGCATTTCTGTATGTGAAGGAGAGACAAGCCTCGTGCAATAAAAAATTGCATGACATGACAGTTCTGCTGCATTTACACTTTGTACTTTGTATTTTATATTACTTTAATTATATTACTTTACACGTCAGATTACATTTTATTAAATTTAAACTTTGCACTTTCTATTATGTATTTTATTTTTTTGTATAGAGCAGTGTATTTAGGATTGCGAGTTTACAAATTCTGATTATGCTTTTACAGTTTCTGCGTAACTTTAATAAATTATGATCCAAGAATGAGATTACATATATGGCGCAGGCTTCGCGCAAATGCTGAAACCCGTGCTGACCGTAATTTCACCTCTTACATTGGGCTATTACATATACGGTGCCAGCAGTTCATAAAGTGCCATAAGTCGGATAAACTAGCGAATAGCTATGTCCAGAAATGTGCATAAATACAAATTTCTGGAGTCGCTAGTGAATTACGGCACTTTAGAAACTGCCGGCGCCGAAGAAAAATAAAAAAATATCAAATCTCCCGCCAACGTCTAACACGCCTCCCAAAAATAAACTATTAACCCCTATATCCACCATCAAACCCACACTGCAAGTAATAACTAAAGTATTAACCACTAAATCCGCAATCAAACCCACACCGCATTAAACCTATTAAAGTATTAACCCTTAAATCCGCCAACCCCAACATCACAAACTACCTAATAAAACTATCAACCCCTAATCCACCATTAACCCACAATGCAAACTACCTTTTAAAGTATTAACCCCTAAACTGCCAAAGCCCACAACGCAAATAAATAATTAAATTACCACCTGGGAGTTAGACTTATGGGGGGGGTTTACATTTTTTTTTTTTATTTATTTAGATTAGGGTGGGCACTTTGTAAAAGAGATAAATGCCCTTTTAAGGGCAATGCCCAAACAAATGCCCAAACAAATGCAATGGGTAGTTTAAGTTTTTTAGTGTTAGGTTCTTTTATTTTGGGGGGTTTGGTGGGTAGGGGTTTAATGTTAGAGGGGACTTTGTGTATTTTGAATGTAAAAGAGCTGTTTATCTTGGGGCAATGCCTTGCAAAGAGCTACTGGTAGTTTAGCATTAGATTAGGGGGTGTTTTTATTTTGGGGGCTTTTTTATTTTTATAGGGATTAGGTATAATTTTTTAAAATTTAATCATTTTAGTTTTTTTATTTTCTGTAATCATAGTTTTTTTATTTTCTGTAATTGTAGCTTAAAGGAACAGTCCACACCAGAATTAAAATTTTGACTAGACTGTCCCTTTAATTTATACATAGTTTATTTTTATTTTTAAAGTAATGTTAATTTTTTTGTTTTAACCTCTTAAGGACATATGACAGAATTTTTCCGTCATAAAACAATTGAGCAAACAGAAAGCTGTGTCCTTAAAGGGTTAATAGTTAGTAACTTTAGTATTTTGTAATTTAGGTAATTTGGGTTCATTTAGGGGGTGTTAGGTTAGGGGGTGTTAGGTTAGGGGGCTAAATAATTTAATTATTTATTTGCATTGTGGGATTTGGCGGTTTAGGGGTTAATACTTTAATAGGTAGTTTGCATTGTGGGTTAATGGCGGATTAGGGGTTCATAGTTTTATAGGGGTTATTAAACTTTATTAGTTATTGCGGTGGGAGTTGGCAGTTGACAGGTAGATAGATATTGCGCATGCATAAGGTGTTAGTTTATTTTTGCAGGCAGTTTCGGGAGTTACGGTGCTCCCATACTTAGCGCAAGGCTTGCTGCAGCTATATAAAGGTAGAACAGAAGAAGGCGCCACAATAGTGCACAATCAATGGTATCAGGTCTCCATACACACAATAAAAGTTATACTTACAAAGTATACAGCACTTGATAAGTGCCACAAATACCTGCTGGACCTTTATAGCTGTCCAGAAAGCTACACTCCCGGTGCAGGATCTCCAACGGAACTGTGTTCACATAGGATCTGTATGACTGCCAATCCTTCAGACTCCGCTGATATTCTGGATAAACCTCCTGGAAATGCTGTGGGAGGTGGATGGTCACAAGATGAGCAGCACTCTCTTATGCTGACAGATGCAGACTGGTCTGTTGGCAGTGACCCAGCTCACTGGAAATCCAGGGATCAGCTTCGGTAGCCAGGCCAGGACCAATGATTAACTGAAACAAAAGGCTCTTCATTTACCATCGACACAAATAAGGAATAGAAATTAAGAAACATTAAAAATTAACATCAAAATCCCATCACCAGCTGAACACCACTAGTGGTGATCAGCTGGTGATGGGATTATGATGTTAATTTTGAATGTCAGCGGAGTCTGGAGGATTGGCAGTCATACAGATCCTATGTGAACTCAGTTCCGTTGGAGATCCTGCACCGGGAGTGTAGCTTTCTGGACAGCTATAAAGGTCCAGCAGGCATTCGTGGCACTTATCAAGTGCTGTATACTTTGTAAGTATAACTTGTATTGCGTGTATGGAGACCTGATTCCATTGATTGTGCACTATTGTGGTGCCTTCTTCGGTTCTACCTTTATACAGATTTGTTACACTTGCATTGCCAGTTTTTGGAAGAAGTTTTGCAGCCTCTGGTTTATCACGGCCTAGTGTGGTCATCTATAACTCTCACGAAAAGGATTTTATTTGGCACTCATCATTTTGGGACTATCTTGGGACTATATCACTTACAAATATAGTGCATATACACATTGTTAATCTCATAGGTTGTTTTGTTGTGTATTTATATTGCATCACATTATTGGTACATGTGGGTAGAGGCCATAGCAGTCAATACGTTATCCCGCCTTCTCCTATTATATGTATTAGTTATTCATTTTTGTTTTCACTGACTTATCTAATTGTGTATATATAGTATTTCAGTATTACATATGCACTTTGCACTACACTCCTTTCATTGGTGTGGTTACACATACCTTTGTATATCACCATAGACACGTTATCACTTTTAGCAGGCACATCCAACGTTTTATTATATATTATTGCTGTGCTACCTTTGTGTGGTGAGGTGAAAATGGAGTTAGATTTCTCCATTTTCACCACGTAAGTCCTTGCGCTGAATATTGGATACCGATTTGCGACTAGGTCCCATGTTAGCTTACGGGAGTAAAAATTGCGGGTGATGGGTGAAATATACATGACGCATTGATATGCGATGCTGTATATTGGATACCAAAACCGCGTAAAAACCAGCGTTGCCGGCTTTTGTGGGTAACACCACATATGTAATGGGGCCCTTAGTTTTTATATTTATGAGTATTTTTTACAAATTACATTGCACTTTATATTACTTCTATTTGAAATAAAACTGAACAACAAACAGCTTCTGTTTCCCAGAGAGCTTCATTAATTTGGAGATAAATTAAAGTAAAGACTTCACAGGGGCAGAAAAAGAGAAGAACCTGTAAGTCACCGAGAGATGAGATATGCTTACCATAAAAAGTAATGAAGCTCTCTGGGATACATTATTTCACAGGGAAGATATAATGTAACTGGAGAACACCTGGGGCTTATATAAAGGCTCGGTGTGCATCAATTACAATTAAAACAGAAATGTTTTCACTAAAATTAAACTTGCTTTTGAGTAGAGTTTAGTATATATTACTTTTCTGTCAGTTAAATAAGTGTATTGTGAGTGTTGAGCAAACTTCACCTGCATACAGCAGGTGAAAAAAATCATTGAGACCAGCTTGTTATGCTTACAGCATTTCACAAGACATGTGATAGAGCTTCAGACATACCCTGGGAACTCTCCCGTTCAGCTTAGGGAACTCCCATCCCTCCTACTTTCTGAAGCTCTGTTTTATTTTACAAAAGAAAAAATACAAAGTGCAATATAAGCTATAAAGGATACACAGACATATACAAAGTATGATCCTAATTTTAAAGTAGTAGTAATGACGAAAAGGAGGAATGCTCAATCAAAAGTTCAATTTATTGATCCATTAGTTAAAATATTTCACAGAGAAAGCAAGTGTAGGTGAGCGTAGCACCACGAGCTGGAGACATAAGACTAAGTCTAAAGCTAAATGTATTAAAATATAAAATAAAATGATCAAATCTTAAATGAAGCATTACTTAAAGGACCCAATCTAAAGTGTAAACGAATATAAAACACAAAGTGTAACGGTAAAATAACTCTCATATCACACAGTGCTATATTGCACTGGGCTTGTCTTCAGATACAATAATGAGAGAGATCTTGCTGTGTTGGAGAGTTCCGCCCTTTGCTATTTGAGCATTCAGTGAGTCCAGCCCCTGTGAAGTCTGCATTACAATTTCTCCCCAAGCAGGAGAATTTTTGATCATCAGGTCCCTTGAGTTTATGCTTTAGTATAAACATTTTCTTTTCTATTAATCCTATGCAAATAATAGTTATTTTTAATAGCAGACAGCAACACATAATCAAACAGTATATCATTTAAAATAAGATTGCTTAGCAAGACTAAGAAATTCAAGTTAAATTTTCAACATCATATTGTAATTTCTGTCTCTGAAGCAGAAATTTCATGTGGCATTCATTGAATGTCACAAGGCGCCACAAGTATGACATTCAGAAGGAAGCACAAAAGGTTGAGTCTCATAAGTATGGTTTTCAAACATCTGTGATGTCATGTCAACATTTTATACTACAGATAATTGACTAAGGATACATGACAGAAAAGAGATTGAAACATGGGTGTTTATTCATGCCATCTGTAGAGAACAGTAGGTCTAAATCCTAACACTTCATCTCCCATTTTGCCTGTTGCCCTTGATTTATTTATTAAGTATATTTTGTGTGGGGACCTGATTATCAGACTAATGTGAAACAGCTTGTGAGAATTAATCAGACAACACAACACTATCTATATGGTCCCTCTGCAAAATATATACAGTTCTTGAAATTACTATCCAGATTTCACACAGATAGGTTCTTCTGAATACTTAATATTGTTTTCAAGAATACAGTAATAAACAAAATACATTTCTACATACTTTGTGTTTATCCAGCAGCTGTTCTCTCCTCATATGGTATGTCTCTCTATTCTCACTCACCACTTGTATGATTCCATGTAAAATTCACTTAGATGTTCTCAATTTAAACAAATATTTACTGATTCCTTTTATTTTACATTGACAATTTTAGCTGTGTTAGCACAAATGCACTGAATGTATAAATTAAAAAGAAAGATAATAGCACACGCATATATATATATATAAATATATATATATATATATATATATATATATATATATAATTTAAACTTCCCATAATGCATTTAAAGAGCATTAAAAATATAAAACTTATTTTTTTAGTGTAAAATAGGAAAATATTCAGTGTTTGACCACTGCATCACTATCGTTGTTTGCCATGAAGTCAACACCGATTGAATGTCTAAAAATGTATAAATGAGAAATAAAATAGGTATTGCTTCTGAAAAACAATAAAGAGGGCTGATAGCATTATATCAGATACTTTCAGTATTCAAAATAGTTTTAATTGCAATTTGTGTAGCTTTGGGCTGCAAGCTTTGCTCACTATTTGCCTTATTAAAGGGACAGTAAACATATGTTAATACCACATTGTAAAAACAAAGTAAAACCGATACAATATATTGATACAACAAAGGTGCAGTAAAATTGATACAATAAATTGATGCAATAAAAATGCAATAAAAATTATGCAAAGTTGCAATTGGCCGACTGTTAGAAATAAGGTGTATTTTTGGTATGGATAGTTCACTGGTAAATAATTCTACTGATTAATAAACCCAAGGATAGTGGATGAAAAAAGTTTGGAGAAGTTTTTTAATCCTCTCACTGTCTGCCCGTTTTTAACAGAGGGACCGATCACACCAAAGGCACAAGGATCACCAGCTTTAGGCTCCAAGATCGTTCCCTCTGTTAAAAACGGGAAGACAGTGAGAGGATTTAAAAACTTCTCCAAACTTTTTTCATCCACTATACTTGGGTTTTTATTAATCGGTAGAATTATTTCCAAGTGAACTATCCATACCAAAAATACACCTTATTTCTAACAGTCGGCCGACTGCAACTTTGCATCATTTTTATTGCATTTTTATTGCATCAATTTATTATATCAATTTTACTGCACCTGTCAAACTCTACCCAGTATACTTGAGTCTAGATTAGACAGGATTTACCACTGTCATTATGTTAACAACATTTTCATTGTTTAGCATCAGCATTAATAATAATATTTAATAAAATGCAAATTAGGCATAGATATGTGGTAAAGTTATGTTGCAAAGCCTGTCATGTTTTTTCAGGGCTGGAAAATGTACAAATTTCAGACTTACATTGCAGAATAAATAATGAATGTATGTTACAAAGATGTTTTACCATGCATAATTAAGCTTTTTATATTATAATATAAAAGTGTTTACTAGATATATGCATATTATCATTTTCAGCAATTGTTAAAGGAACACTGAACCCAAATTTTTTCTTTCGTGATTCAGATAGAGCATGACATTTTAAGCTAATTCTAATTTACTCCTATTATCAAATTTTCTTCATTCTCTTGGTATCTTTATTTAAAAAACAAGAATGTAAGTTTAGATGCCGGCCCATTTTTGGTGAACAACCTGGGTTGTCCTTTCTGATTGGTGGATAAATTAATCCACCAATAAAAAAAGTGCTGTCCAGAGTCTGAACCTAAAAAAATCCTAGATGCCTTCTTTTTCAAATAAAGATAGCAAGAGAATGAAGAAAATTGATAATAGGAGTAAATTAGAAAGTTGCTTAAAATTGCATGCTCTATCTGAATCACAAAAGAAAAAATTGCCAAAAATGACTGCAGTCTGCCGTTTATAAGGAGAAAAAGTGCAAATCCAGATATTTTTGTGTGTTGCACTTTTTCCCCCCTCATAAACGAGACAGAGAAAATAGCTGGATGCTGCATACCATAGCCATTTTTTTTTATTTTTTTATTTTTTATTGAGAACATATAAAAGTACAAACAAGGGAAGAATGCGGGTACATGGTACATTTTACAACAGCGTAATATTTCAGTTTCATACCCTCAGTAATAATTATGTCCTTATTGTTTTTGCCCCAAATATGACAGTGTTGGCCACTCTTGGACCAAGTTGATAAATTCAATGTGCAGACAAGGGGTATTATAGAAAGCAAAAAAAACCAAAACGAGGAGAAATAAATAAATAAAGGTGCATTGTTCTAAAAGTATATAAGATGGTAGATTGAAAGATATCAATGCAAAAGCTGCCGCCAGACACATCCACATTATATCCCATATTTCTCACAGCATAGACATATTTACTAGTGGAAATTTAGTATGATGGTATTGGAGGACAGAAGCTAGACCTCTATAGCACCTAGCCCTCTGAAGTGTAACGAAATAGGGTACAATGCTGATTGGAGTTCAAAAATGAAGTTCTGTAAACAGGATTTCTAATAATTGGGCCATCTCATCAGAAAATAAATCATAGCATAAAGGGCGAATTTTAGATTCTTTTGCCTTACAACATGCCTGGCATAATGTGAGGGTATGGTTCCACATAAATATTAACTATATGCATCTAGGTATAGAGCTGTGTCCCTTGTATGGTATCAGACTTGTCTCTGTCACATCAGCTCCGGCTGCAAGCCGCAAGATCCAGAGATAATAATATATGCACCTTAAAAGATACACCAATTAAACATTGCTGATATAGAATTAGGAGAGAGTGGACACATCAGCCTAAGTGTGTGGGGGCACCTTAATATATTGTAATAGTAACAGGTTTCCCCAAGAAGGTATGTTCATTTTGCCCTTCATATGTTGCTTAACCCAGTACATATACACTATATTCTCCAATCATTTGAATAAAAAGATACAAAACCATGTGGAGTTGCATCAAAAAACAATACCATCAACCCTTACAGATTAATAAATATGGTTCTAGTTGTGAGTATAGCAAGGCATCTAATACGATTTATCAAGAAGGCGGGTCTATACTCTATATCTTGGAGAAGAATCCGTAATTATTTATCTTGTAGATAAATTGGAGTGTACCTAATTGAGTTATAACAGCCCAGGTTTATAACTGGCAGGCTTCTAGTAAGCAGGAATCACAATCTGTTACGAGACAATATATGATAGAGAATATAAAATATGAACACATTCACCAACAAGCTTATATTCATAAAAAAAGAAAAGAGTAACAATTTCTAAACGTAAAGGGACACTGAACCTAAATTTTTTCTTGTGTGATTCAGATAGAGCATGAAATTTTAAGCAACTTTCTAATTTACTCCAATTATCAAATTTTCTTCATTCTCTTGATATCTTTATTTGAAATGCAAGAATGTAAGTTTAGATGCCAGCCCATTTTTGGTGAACATCCTGGGTTGTCCTTGCTCATTTTTGGATAAATTCATCCACCAATAAAAAAGTGCTGTCCAGAGTCTGAACCTAAAAAAAGGTTAGATGTCTACTTTTTCAAATAAAGATAGCAAGAGAACGAAGACAAATTGATAAAAGGAGTAAATTAGAAAGTTGCTTAAAATTGCATGCTCAGTGTACCTTTAATGTAAATTCAGCTACTGCTTATCATCAACAGCTTAATTCCTAAGTTCTTTTATCCCCATGCCTTTGTCTGCCAAAAGGGGTGAACTATGGAGGGGATCTGGTGATCTTGCAGTATGCCTTTTATGTAAAAGTCCCAGGGTGGTAAAAGTCTTGACAGGACAGTAATGATCAAGGTACTTGTAATACCTGGAAAGTTTAGGTATTTGGTTATAAGCTCAAAAGTCTCCGATGGGAAACTGCTGAAATCTTGGATCTTGGGTGAATCGGCAAACTCACAAAGTGAGCATTTTACAGCCCTGGCTTCAAGGGCTCCACCCCCTGAAGCCCCACTGGACCACAACATGTGAACAGTGCTCTAGTGTCTGCCGGGGTTCACTGACTGTAATATGCAGACCCAATGTCGCTGGCATTACATTTTCGTTTATCTCGGAGATAATGACTTGTGTGAAATTCAGCGCCCCTGTATCCACCATATTATGCTGGAGGTCATCAGGTAAAGTGACAATATTGTCTAATTCATCTTCTCACTGTCTGGTCTCATCCAAAAGTGAGAGAATCGTAGAGGTACAACATGGTGTCAGGAAGTCCTGTGGGACTTTTTCCATGAGGCGCAAGCAAAGCTCTTCAACCCTGCGCCAGTGCTTATTATTGAAGATGTCTAGGTAATCAGCCTCCTCCATGTTGGTCATTTTAGGGACAGTATATTGTGGCATTGTTATTTATGTTAGGCACCGGTAGCTATACGTTCAGCCTTGTCTGTAAAATCTTTCCGATTTAACTGGTAGTGGGATGTAGATCCCTATAAATGTGTTGATGTGTCCAGCTGCTGCTGAGTAACCCTCGACCAAGGGGGGGACACTGCCTATATGGGAGCTGCCACTCTAGGCCTCTCTTATCCGACGTCGGCTCTATCTTCAAAGATACAGAACAATCCTCTAGAGTATATAGTACTACTACTTGTAGTTGACAAGAAAATGAGATTGTCCTGTGGAATTTCTCATATAATCAGCGGTTTATTGAGATCAGTAGGAGCTCAGGAGAAATGCAACCATCTCTGATCGCAGTTCGGACACGCCCCCACCATAGCCATTTTTGACATTCATTTCACTAAATGAATGCCAAAACCAAATACATGCACATACCTACTGTTTACTGTCAGTTTAAGAGACCTCTGTTTATAAAGCTTGCAATAAAAAACATCAGTTATCTATAAACAACCATCACCTTCACTTAACTAGTCTCTTATTTTAATATGGATAACATAATGGACTCCTTTTATTAAGCCGGGAAAGCAGCACTGGAGCCCTTGCAGAGCACACTGGCTTATGCAAGCATGCAAACCAAAAGTTAAGAAGTAACATCTCTGCTACCTCAGAAGTGGCAGAGTTAAATTACCTCAAATTAATTGACGGGCTCTGCTCTCATTTGCGTAAGGGGCAGGGATGCAGAGACATTTGCACATGTCCACTCTCAATTCACTCATATCATGAAAGACAGGTTCCATAGCTGTTTGCCCACTATTTAGTCATTGGTTGTCATCAACTTTTTAGCCAGTATTTTGGTGCTGATAATATAATTAAATAATCCCCCTGGATTCTGGTAATTGTAGAGAGGCTAGCATGTGATGCATCATGACGTAAACCAGTACCTTGCAAAACATTCTCTTGTCAACATTGCTTTGTCTACACTGACAGATGGTCCCATCATTAAGATGCAGGGTATTGATGGGGTTGGGAACAAGAAAATAGGGAGGAGAAATTGAGCCAGTGAGTTCCAGTTTGGCTTATGCTCCATCTCCAGGTATGATAAAGAGGCACTGTTTGCTGCTCAACAAGGGTGCAACAAGTGCATTTGAGGTGTACCCCCAGCACTCCCCTATAACTGACACTTATTATAAAAATAAGTATTAACATTTTTATGATTTAAAATGATATATAATAAGGCAGTATAAGTTGTGTTATTTCTACCACTGCTTATTGGCTAATAAGGGCAACTCTCACAAGTCTGTAGGTGCACATGGACCAACCTTATTTAGGGAGAAATGCTTCTATCTATCTATCTATCTATCTATCTATCATTTGTTTTCTATCTATTGAGATTGAAATCAATGGCATAGGAGTAGTGCTCGTGCAAACCCATAATATTTTTTTATGCAACTATATACAATAAATGTTATCTTATAAATTACTACATTCTGATAGTAAACCCAGTAAGATAGAAGCAAACAAATCTCAGTCTTTATCAGGGCAAAAGGATAATAATGTATTTCCAAACTTATTTGAAGATAAACTATATGTTACTATATGTTTTCTAGAAAGCAAATTTATTTTCCTTGTATTACTTCTTTATACAGATATGGAATTCAACAATATATGGGTCAGTTTCCATATTTAGGATTCATCCACAATATGCATCTGTGTATTTTTTTCTCATTTTGGCTGGCAGCAGGTGCAGCCACTGAAAACTGCATATATTATATTTTGAGAATATATTCTATTGTTTAAAAATAAGTATTCAAATACTGGAACTTTTTGGCATTTATAAAGTAAAAAAGGAAAATAAATTATGTTTAATAAATATATAGAACATTACACCTAGATCTCACAGAAACATCCACTGGATTTTTTTTTTAATTATATTGTTATTATTATATATTTATGTATTTATTTTTTAGATACAGTGCTTATAATATAGAATGGAAATGGAGAGACATATTACAGCTTAGTAATAAGAAAGCATGGGACTTATATTCTGCAGGGGAACAAAAACTGTTGAAGAGAAATATTGCATTATAATATAACATTCTGTTCCTTTTGAACTGTAGACTACATATTCCATTATGTTGCTGTTATTTATTTATTTATTTATTTTTTGCTCGGTGAATGCAGAAACAAATTGTTGTTTTCTTTTTTTTGTTTTTTTAACTAGTTGCAATTGAAACATAGATGATTTCTTTGTATTTTATATTTTCTATATTATTTAAATGTCTTTTGTGTTAGCGAAGATATCTTCATTACCATTTTAAACACATTTTTTGCTTTGAATCTATTTACTTTTTAATGGACAGTGTACTGTGATTTATTTGTTCTCTCCTTTAAAGAGACATTAAACCATTTTAAATAGTATTATAAAATGATAAATTGTATATAAAAAACCTCTGCAATGTACTTTCATTATTTATTTTGTTCCATTTTCCTGTATTTCCCTAATTGGCCACAGGAGTGAAAGTAATCTAAGTTACAACATGGCAGCTCCCATTGTTTTATAGACCCTAAAACTTTAAACTTATTTTTCCAATATTTAAACAACTAATGAAACCCCAAAAATGCATCTACATATTATTCTCAGACTAATCTTTTCTGTGACTGCATTATACTATCTATAATTTATTTAGTGTTTAATGTTCCTTTAATGTGTTCCCAATGATCTATTTTACCTGCTGGAGTGTAATAAACTGTTTACAGATTTAAATTGATTTTGTCATTTACAATAGCTGGTTCTATCTGTAGTATCCCCACATATATGATAAATGTCAATAATTAAAGTACTGGTTATAGAGAAGCTAAGTGGAATGTGGGAGTTCAAACTAAATATTTGTATCACTGCGTATATTGATGTAAGATCATTATGATTTTTTGCAAATATAGGGATATAAGTTAATGAGGTCTCTCTGCAAGCCATATTTAATTGGGTTGTGGTTTAAGTCAATAGAAACAGCTATTTCATACACAAAAATATAACTAAATGTGCAATTTCCCAAACATTTTATACTCTGCAGCTGGTATAACAAGTCATTGGAAATCAATTGTAAGTACATTGTCCCTTTAACGTACACAATATATACAGTAGAAATTTGCAATTGATAAGGTTTTCTATAAATATAATTCTGTTTTAAAATTTCAATAGCATAAACATGTTGATAATTCATTATATTGAATTAACCACTTGGCTTATAAAAGACTGCTATGCTCCAAATGAGTTAAATGTAACCCTAAACATCTGTTGCTCATTGCTCGGTTAGTAAATGTAAACCCTGACCCTAGTTACTAAATGTAATCTGCTAGCATTATTTTTATAATACCAAAATTACATACCTATGTAGCCAGATACTGTATTGTACTAGGTAACCTCAGATGTGTATATAAATACAGTGTATGTGTATGAAAGCATTTAAACCATTCACTGCCAAAGATCTCCACTGAAAATAACGGTCTTAAAAGCATTTAAAATTGCAAACTTGTTAGCAAAGTTTTCATTATTTTGCAGTTCAGGGACATACTTCTTAATGTGATTAATCAGGCACAAAAGAATAAGCTTTTACACTGATCAAAGCAGTTACCAAATAGAATGTTTCAGGTTTAGCATTCTAGACAGTGGAGGGACTGTGAGGGGCAAGGGGTGCAAAAACAAATATTCTGTAGAAAAAAAGTAGAAAAAATAGTAAAGATCACCCCTCTCTGTCCTTGTCCTTTTTAGACAAGAAACACTCCAGGACTGCCTAGCCATAACTAATACTGTCATTCCCCACCCTTAGAAGTCATGTGACTTTGTCTTCATCTACCATAACCCCTCCTATGGAGCACTCACCTCCCTTCCATGCAAGTGTCTGTTCTTCATTATAGGATTTGTGGAATGGCCACGAGTTCCTGATCCTGTAAATTAAACTCTAGTCTCTCTTATACAGAGAAAAAAGAATAATGGGTAAATAACTGAAAAAGTGGGTAACATATATAATTAAAATGTTATATTTGAATAATTGTTCATTTTATGGAAATTATATTCTGTTTTAACGTCCCTTTAATATTAATTTCTCTTTTCCTTCCCATTCTCACTATTTCCTGCTTTTTTCTCTCCATAAACATTTTTGCCTTTCCTGTTTTTTACTTTAAAATCACCTCACACCTTTTATTATCTCTTGGCTTTCTTTATACCCCTTCTGATATTTATTTTCTTTTACAGTCTACTTTTGTTTTTTCTTAATTTCTTTGTCTTGTTTTTTCCTCTTTTTCCATTACTGTCTGACATTTCTTTCTTTTTTATATTGTGCAAGAGGAAATGTCTGCTTTTGCAATAGTGCAGCAGTTAAATAGATCTGAGAATACTGAACAATTTTATAAGAGTTGAGTACTTTGCACACCAACAATTTATAGTGATAGCCAAAAGTTGGAAATTGGATTGAGGCAGAAGGATATATGTGTTCATTGGTTACATGTGGATGAAAGTTAAAGTGAAGGTAAACTTTGATGAATGAAAGCCCATTTTTAAAAAAAAATACTATTAAAAACAGGGGCACTTTCATTCATTAAAGTTTAGAAGGCAGCCGTTTTGATTAAAAACTCACCTTTGTTTTTTTCACAGCCAGAGCAGCTTCCCTCACCCGGAGATTCTCTCTTCACACGTCATCAATGACTAATCCAGCTTCCTCCAATCACGGCATGGCCTCAGGCAATGACTACCCTGGGGGGAAAGCCATGATTGGAGGAAGCTGGATCTCCGGGTGGGGGGAAGCTGCTCTGGCGGACAAAACAACAAAGGTAAGTATTTAATCAAAACGGCTGCTTTCTAAACTTTGATGAATGAAAGTGCCCCTGTTTTTAATAGTATTTTTAAAAACCGGGCTTTCATTTATCAAAGTTTACCTTTACTTTAATCTTGATATTAGTCTCTCTAAACCTTAAAATTATTTGCTCCTAAAAAAAATGCTCCCTAAGAGAAGCTATTTAAGGTTAGATTGTTTCATTATTTCTTAGTTTGTATCTTATATATTTTAATGAAAGTCTCCCATATTTGTGAAATGTGTGCAGGACTGCTTTATTTGAGAGGTCAGTTTAATATTGGTTCTATTTAGGATAGATAGATAGATAGATAGATAGATAGATAGATAGAATGTTTTAAAGATATTCCAATTCAGAACAAGTGTTTTTCATTTTTTTATATTTTAGGGACCCTTGTCAATGTCCTTTGCTATAGTTTTTACATTTTGTTTACAATATAATTCAGGATCTTGGATGTGAATTGGATGTCATAAGGTGGCTTTTCACATGGTTTGAAATTTTTTAACATATTGACAACAATGTTTCATTAAAATGTTAAATCTCCATTTCAAACTATTAACATGTTCAGAAATAAAATGAATGGTGTAAGAATGATAGCCCATTGTAATTCAATATTTAGTCTCTTCAAAATGATAATTAAAATTAACATAAAAAGATAGAAAAGTGTTAAGTACACACACAAGGCCGTATTCTGTAATAATAAAATTGTTTTCCAGTGATGTGTGATTTTTATTTGGTTGCCTATTTTTGTTTCCCTGTTGGTCTTTTGACAGGGGAGTAGGTACAGGGGTCTTAAAGGCCTCAATTTAGACCAGGCATGCACCTATAGGGTGCCATCTGGCACTACCCTCAGTAGTGGCACAACTGAAGTGGACCTGGTGGCTCCAATGCTTGACTTGCTTCCTGTCTGGCTAATCTGTATGCCCCTCTATTAAACAGGGCTCACAGTGTTAGGAAAGTGTTTGAATTTTCTTTTACAAATAAGGTGGTGAAGTTTCCAAGATGGCCACCACACTGTTAGATGGAAAAATCCACTATTACATTTGTACAGAAAGTGCTTATCTACTGGCACAGACTAATCAAGGTGGAAGGAAAGGGCAACTCCTGTTGCTTCTAAGTGGCTAGTATGTATATATTTACAGACATATATACACATATAAACACATAAATACATATGTACACACATATAGACATATATGTATATATATGTATATAAGTGCAATGGAGCCCATTGTAATCCCATTGTAATCAATTAGCTGAAAACATAAAAATCATATTTATGCAATATTCATATTTAATAAAGTGTTTAACTGTGAATGTACCGTAAATATTTCCTAATTCCAATATTCTTCACATAAGCAAATATGTTCTAAGTATTTGAAATGGATATTCCTATATATATAATCATAGATAAATATTTTACCAAAAAAAAAAAATCATCAGATATATATATAGACATATTTATTTAACAATAAATAGAACATATTCTTCTTTCTGAAGAACAACGGATTGTGATATATTCATAATTCATGTTAGTTTTTTTGCAGTTTGTACACTCTATTGAAATCTATGGGAGGATATGTTAACAAGGTTACGATAGTTAAACTTTTTTCGTGCATCAGGTTTTCGCTTGTGCGCAAACTTTTCCCTTTCAACTTCTAATACAAGCAAAACCCAATGCACATAGAAAGCCTCAATCTAGCAAAGTTAATGCACAAAAGGGTGCGCAGAATAGAGCTCCACTTTTATTCTAAACCTAAATAAGAACATTTTAGATCACAATTCCAATTCTCATCACAGGAAACAAATTAAATTTCAATATTCACTGTTTCAAAATGAATTATTGGATATAATACGCTGAAAGGAGTGTATAATGAACCATTATTCACACACATTCTATACATCTGTTTTTGACTTCAAATTCTGCAACAACAATAATAGAAAAGGAAAATCCACTTGTTTGCATAATAATTTAGCTATAGCTGCCCCAGTCTGTCCTTAATTTGTGCTATTAAAGCATGAGGAGCAAAAAAAAAAAAAAAAAAAACTAAAACAAAGTCATCTTTAAGTATTAAACAGCACTTTTCTGTGATACATAATCTCAAATATTTGATTTATTCTATAAAGCCCATTAATTAAGATTTGGGAACGTAGTTTATACTGTAATACATAAAATTTGCAGGCTAACATATTTATTGGAGTGTCCCTTCTTTGCATTCCATATCCTCTTTTTAAATACTATTTAAAGGTTGCTACAATTATCTTGAGGCCTCCACTTATAAATTTGTGCATAAGGCAGGAGCCCAATTGGAGGGTCAGCTCATGGGACAAATTAGGGTGAAAATTGGTTGTCATGTATGGATTGAGTGAAGGTCAGACTATGTAGTTGGAATGATAGAGTAAGCTACCTTGTGGGGCTCAATTTATCAAGCCGTGGAAGCAACTTTGGAGCCCTTAAGGTTCATTCAGGTTTGCTCATGCAACCTTGCTAACTGCAATTTAAGAAGCAGCTCCTAACCTCTCTCCCATCTCAGAGGTGGAGTTAAATCACACCACACTTGTTCATCCTGGGTAGTTAAAAAGCCCTGTTTGTGCAAGAGCAGGAAGTGGTGCTCTTGTCCATCTGCTACATGATAAATGGGACTGATTGTTTTATTCAAATATTTCAATAGAGTAAATGGTAACATTTGAATAATATGGATGAAAACTGATTTTCATAAACTTACACTTTACTATAAAATTTATATTCAAAATTAAAATATAACTTTTCATAAGTGAAAAACTATGTTTTTGTTTGCAAAAATGAATGCCAAGTATTCTGCAAACATTCAACGTTTGCATAGTTGCCAACAGTCCCTGATTTCCAGGGACTATGCGTTTGTTGTAGTCAGTTGTAGTCAACATTTAATGAACGCGTTGAAAATGTACCCATCCCTAGTTGCATGCTTTAATTGACAGGCCATTTGTTGTAAATAAAATCCGGATTTTCTTTAAATTGCAATATGGCAGTGAAGTGCCAGCTTGGCTGTTTTGCAGCATGCAGATGTGTTTGTCTGTAATCTCTAATGGAGATTGCTTCCAGTCTGTTCTGGGCTAGATGCTCATATTGTGAAATATACCTCCAGTTCGGTTTGTAAGCACAGTCCATATGTTGGTTTTCACTGACTAATCTACGTTTTCTCAAACATGGTTATGTTAAAAACTTGTCTGTTTGTAACCCGTGAGACTTGGAATTGATTGACTTTAACAAAGATTAGAAAATAACCTTCTTTGCCACATAATTAGTATTTAAATTTCCCTAGGTACCTTTTTTGCTTCTAAGGAGCATTATTCCAACATATAAAACTGTTTAAAATAGCAGTACTACCAATGAATATTTTTAAGAAATAGCACTAGTATAAATTTAACTAAAATAATAAAAAAAAGGCATAAATGATTTGAAGCAAAATTGCCAATCATATATAAATTTAAGATACACAACACCTACAAGAGTAATTTATAGAAGAAATAGCAAATCAAACACAATATTACACCAATAATATTAATACAATATAGCAGTATAATATACTGTTAATAATTAAAACATCCACTCTGATGAACTATATCTAGCAACTTTCAAGTGATTAACCCTCTGACGGTCTAACAATACACTACAAGTATCGCCTAAAATTTTGCTCAAGTAATATGGCTGCACATGTAACATTATTTTGGAAGTGTAATTTGATTGCAATATTGTTGTACAATTATTAGTATTATTATTATGTCATCACTGCAACATTTTGCTGGTAATATATCTTTATGAAAAAAAAGTGCCCCAAATGTATAGATAGCAAAAATGCAGGAAACCAATATCAAATAAATACAGTGAAACATAAACTGCCCACACAAATAAGCAAAAAAAATATTTAAAGGGACAGTCTAATCAAAATTCAGCTTTCATGATTCAGATAGGGCATGGAAATTTAAACAACTTTCCAATTTACTTTTATCATCATATTTGCTGTTTTCCTTTGGTATTCTAAACCTAGGTAGGCACATATGCTAATTTCTAAGTAATTGAAGGCCACCTCTTATCTCAGTGCATTTTAATAGTTTTTTACAGCTAGACATCACTAGTTCATGTGTGCCATATAGATAGCATTGTGCTCACCCCCGCGGAGTTATTTATGAGTCAGCACTGATTGGCTAAAATACAAGTCTGTCAAAAGAACTGAGATATGGGGTCAGTCTGCAGACGCTTAGATACAAGGTAATCAAAAAGGTAAAAAGTGTTTTAATATAGCAGTGTTGGTAGTTTAAAACTGTGGAATGGGTACAAAACAAAATTGATAATAGGAGTAAATTAGAAAGTTCCTTAAAAGTGCATGCTCTATCTAAATCGTGAAAGTTTAAGTATGGCTAAACTATTCCTTTAACACTCATTATCTGCTGGAGCATGCCTAGAAGCAAATAACTTGCTGTGAACTCAGTTGAAATACAATTCCTGTGTTTCTAATGCTAAACACTGATAAGGGGGGGTGGATAAGAATCCTCCAGACAGCATGACTATGTAACTAATTTTGCTTATTTAAAAAAATAAATAAATAAATACTTGCCAGCAATTATTAAAAAGTTTTTTTATACAAACAATTTTTACTTAATTAGCCCTTTTAGGATATGCACAAATTTCAACAACTTTAAAAAGCTGCACATTTATTTGCAACATTTGTACGCTAACCTTTTAACCTGTCTATGATTATTACTAAAATCAGCATGAAACACATAACAGCACTCTGATAAAGTTTAGTATTTTTTTTCTTTTTTTTTTAATTAAGGTTTATTAAAGTGATTTTTTTTTGTTCCACTCCTGTGTGTGCCTATTTGATTTTTGATTGTATTGACAAAATTCTACATTTTTCTAGTATGTCTGTAGCTTTCAAATAAGTATAATTTATATCAGTAAAGGTAGCCCTCAATTTTTGCTGGTGTTCCATTCCTGAAAGAACAGTTGTAAAAAAATAAAATAAAATAAAACCCAGTTATATAAGTCAATGTGAAGTGAATGAATTACACTGAAAATTAAACTTTACCAAAACGGAATGTTGTAAAAAGTCTAATTTACAAGAAATAAATTTGCTGCTCAGCTTAATAGCAAATATCTTTCAGACCAGCAATTAATTAAGGTCAGTTCAAAAGTTTCATTTTCTAAAAGTAATCATTTTGCTGTTTCAGCTGCTACTCTATTTGATTTTGAACTTGTAGTAAGATTTGGTTGTCCTAATTAAAATATTCATTGCTACGTATCTTACCAAAAATTATGAGGTTTTTTTTTTGCTGAAAATTGATTATTAGTCAGTCCAAAGTTAAATCACTTAAACGTAAGCACATAAAGGTTTTAACCATTTCACCACAAAAAACAAAACAAAACAATATTGAAATGCTCTTTATCAAATATAAAAGAGAGAAAGAAAGAAAAAAAAGAAAGAAAGACTTTTTATAATTCTGTTGACAATTTTCCATTGCTCTCTCTAAGCACTAGTATTTGAGTATATAGTAAGAAAGGAGGATTTTGTGTAAATAATTAGCTAGATAAGATAATGAGATCTGCTCTCTTTTCAAGTACAGCCCATTTTATTAGATAGTGGTTACAACTATAAGAAACAAATAGTTAATTCACAAAAATAGAAAGTATGAAAGAAAGAAAGAGAGAAAGAAAGAAAGAGAGAGAGAAAGAGAGAGAAAGAAAGAAAGAAAGAAAGAGAGAAAGAAAGAAAGAAAGAAAGAGAGAAAGAAAGAAAGAAAGAAAGAAAGAGAGAAAGAAAGAAAGAAAGAAAGTGAGAAAGAGAGAGAGAAAGAAAGAAAGAAAGAAAGAAAGAAAGTGAGAAAGAGAGAGAGAAAGAAAGAAAGAAAGAAAGAAAGAAAGAGAACAATGAGGTCCCTGTGGACAGGGTGAAGAAGAAACATTTACAGCAAACATAGGTAAAGTTAGACAGAGGCAGAGAAGATTAAAAAAAAACACTCAAGCAGAAATAGAAGTGTGGGTATGGTTTAGAAAAGGAATATGGAGTCACAGTAAGGTGGCAGCAAGCGTATTTATCGATCCTCTAGCTTATTAGAAAGGTAGTAGAACTCACATGAGAGTTTTTTGGTTCCACCCTACAGCAGCATCCTTCTGCAATCATTTTTAGCACTTTCCTCTTTATTGAAACACCTTGTCTCACTAAATTTGTTACTGACCTTCAGTCAGGAAACCCATACCTACGTAATATTAGCAGCTTTATAAAACATTACATGACACATTCAATCACTTATTCCCTGACAAAGAAAAGCGCACATAGCCCCAAACCTATTGTAGGTCAGCATGTACCAAAGTAATACTGCAGTCTCTTTCCCTCACCATGATTTTATAGTGCACAGTAAACAAGGCACTGACAGGTCACAAGCATTATGCTATATACGCAGCAAAATATAAACATACATAATATAGAATTCTATTTTATACATACTGTCGCGATTTTTCTATTTGGGGGACATGTTTATGCTGTGATACGGATATTTTTACATCATTTGACAAAGGTGCTATAATGACACCGAAACGTTATGGATGAACTTGTTTTGATATCCATTGGATGAATTAAAATTTTTTTTGGCTAAAGACCAGTGAGTGCCTTCTTTCAATGAGGATTGCATGTGCTTTTTTTGAAGTGCACCCTGGCGGATGTGGTACTGTAAGACTGTGCTTATCTCTTTTGGAAAGATTTCTATATATATATATATATGAATATATATATATATATATATATATATATATATATATATATATATATATATACACACACACACATTTATATCAACAATCTGATGTTGAACGCTTTAAAATCCAGTTTTGTTCCTGATATTTTGTTTTGTGTGTTATAACAATTTATGTAATTCTTAGTTATTGGGGAGTTTCTGCTTCTTCTCTTATTTTATGTTAAAATGGATAAATGGGCACAATGTTATTTCAAAATAAGCAAAGCTATAACTGTATGGGCTATATAAATTGATCATCTACAAAACATTTATGTAAAGAAAAATCTAGTGTACATTGTCCCTTTAATTACAAAAAAAGTGCCACAGTGTAGTTCATTCACTAACAAAATTAACGGATAAATGAAAAAAACTAACATTTACTTGCTGTAATAAAGTGCAGTGCTGCAACCTAAAATCCTATACCACAATATATGCACTGAAATATTAACACACATGGAAATATTCTTATAACAGCAGACTCAAAGCTACATCCCCTCACTTGTAATCTATGCCTTATTGTGTAATTAACCCACAGATATATATTTTAGCCTCGCACCACAATACCATCATAATATATGCAGTTTAATCATTCAATTAGTTAAATAAAAAAATATATATATATATTGAATTTTTACTACAATAATTCATCATAGCATGTTAACAATGGAGTAATTAGTAATCCTTTATTCTTGTGGTTCCATTTTCTTATACTATATATAAGTCCCTTTTTCTCTTTGAGGGATAATCAAAGTTTTTCAGTCTTTGAAACATCACTTGAGTTAAAGGGTCATTAAACTGTTGCACACAACTTCATCAGATTAGTTACTACTCACAGTGCTATTGTTTTCCTCCTGTGCCAGCAGCTCTATTCAGAGCCAAGTTCTCATGTTAACCCTTTACAGATTTTGGTGAAGTTCTGGATTTTCTTACTGGGAACTAATATATTGTATATTGCTGTATTGTGCACACACAAAACATAGTATCAGGTTTACATTTTTACAGTTTTTATACATCACTTATAAATTACTTCTATATAATCGATCTATCTATCTATCTTTCTATCATCTATCTATCTATCTATCTATCATCTATCTATCTATCTATCTATCTATATATCTATCATCTATCTGTCTATCTAGATACACTAGGTGTTATTCATTTTTCATCTGACAATCATATTAATTTAATTTTTAAAGCTCTTTCCCTAGGAAGTTAATATAATTTACAGTAATTTTTTTTGATAAACACCAAAGATTAAATAAAGTTAAATCAACAGTCATTTTTTCATATTGATTGCCTGAAAAGAGCAAATATTCAGGGCAAGTCTTCCATAAATTTACTAACAATCAAGAAACTCTTAAGTTCAACTTTTCAAAACATCTCTTGAGGCATTAGGTATAATTATCAGGTATTTGTAGAGCACCAACAGGTTCCACAGCGCTATGACCATAGGTGGTATATAAAAATGATTACAGGGATAAAATGGGGAGAGAGGGTCTTGCCAAAAGTTGCACTGTTATAGTCGGCTCTTATGAAGGTGAACTACAAACAGCTGTGCTCATAGGCTTACATGCTATGGGGTTTTAGGGGATAGCAGTGGAGATAGGAAGGTTAGTGTAGGTCGTAAGAGTCTTTAGGGAGCACTTGAAGCTTCTAAATCTAGGGTAGATGCTTGTGGAGCAAGGCAAATGAGTTCCATAAGATGGGAGCCAATCGGGAGAAAACTTGAAGACGGGAATGTGAGGAGGTAACAAGAGAGAAGGAGAGGAGGAGAGAAGGAGATCATGAGCAGAGTGAAGGGGACGGGAGGGAGAGTAACTGGAGACAAGGTCTGAGATGTAGGGGGGAGCAGTGCAATTGAGGGCTTTGTGTGTCAGAGTAAGAATTTTGTGTTTAATCCTGGAGGCAAGAGGAAGCCAGTGAAGGGATTGACAGAGAGTGAAGAGTGACGTGCAAGGAAGATGAGCCTGGCAGAGGCATTCATTATGGATTGTAAAGGATCTAGGCAGCAGCTAGGGAGACCAGAGAGGATAGAGTTGCAGTAGTCGAGGCGGGAAAGGATGAGACAGTGGATTCAAATCTTTGTTGTGTCTTGTGTAATGACATGTCTAATTTTAGCGATGTTTTTAAGGTGGAAGTGTCAGGCTTTAGCCAAGGACTGATTGTGAGGAGTGAAAGAAAGATCTGATTACAGTGTGACCCCAAGACTTTGGGCATGTGAGGTTGGGGTAATGATGGAGTTATCAACAGTTATAGAGACATGGGGGTTGGAGATTTTGGAAGAAGGGGGGAAAATAAGGAGCTCAGTTTTGGAGAGATTTAGCTTGAAGTAGTGAGAGGACATCCAAGATGAGATATGAGAGAGACAGTTAGTGACACAGGTTAGCAAGGAAGAAGATAGTTCTGGTGAAGAGAGGTAGATTTGGGTATCGTCGGCATACAAATGATAATGAAACCTGTGAGACTTTATTAACGAACCTAGTTAGGACCTGTAGATTGAGAAGAGAATGGGACCCGAGGACAGAGCCTTGCGGTACCACATCAGAAAGAGGTAACGGAGCAGAGGATGCCCCAGAGAAGGCTATACTAAAGGTACGGTAAGACAGATAGGCAGAGAACCAAGAGAGAGCTATGTCACAGATGCCAAAGGATTGGAGGGTATGGAGTAAAAGAGGGTGGTCTACAGTATCAAAGGCTGCAGAAGGATCAAGGAGGATAAGTAGAGAGAAGTGGCCTTTTGATTTTGCTGTAAGTAGGTCATTGGTAACCTTAACAATTGCTGTCTCTATTGAGTGAAGGGGCAAAATCCAGATTGCAGTGGGTCATGGAGGGAGTTTAGTGTAAGGAAATGGGATAGACATGCATATACTAACTTTTCAAGATGCTTTGAGGCAAGAGGAAGTAGAGAAATAGGGCGGTAGTTGGATGGGGAGGTTGGATCGAGAGAAGATTTTTTTGAGGATAGGTATGACTAATGCATGCTTTAGAGATATGGGAACTATACCAGTGCTGAGGGAGAGGATAAAGATGTGTGTGAGTATAGGGGTAAGGGTAGAAGAGAGGGAGGGTAATGTTTGTGAGGGGATCCGGTCGAGGGGACAGATAGTGAGGTAAGAGGATCGTATAAGGGCAGAAACTTCATCCTCTGTAACAAAGGCAAAATAGATAAATTTATGGCTATGTGGGTTTTGGATGATTGTGAGCTTTTGAGAGGGAGGGAGACCGGATAGTATGTTGATAGTCGATTTTGTAGTTGAAGTAGCTGGCAAAATCTTGGGCTGAGAGAAAAGTTGTGGTGGGAGGTCGGGGTGTGTGGAGAAGAGTATTGAATGTAGAGAAAAGATGTTTTGGGTTTGAAGAAGGAGTAGAGATAAGAGTGGAGAAGTAATGTTGCTTATATAGATTAAGGGCAAAAGAGTAAGAGTTCAAGATGAACTTATAGTGAAGAAAGTCAGCAGAACTCTGATATTTCCTCCAGTGTTGCTCAGCAGTACGGGAACATCTGCATAGGTACCGTGTCAGAGGAGTATGCCAGGGCTGAGGATGAGTGTATGTTTTCTGAGTTATGGTAGTTGGGGCCAGGTAATCATAGTGGCAGATGGATTCATCAGGACAGGAAAAGGAGGGGATGGAAGAGAGAAGAGGTTTGAGAGAGCTAGCCAGCTGTTGCTGATCTAATGACTTGATTCTTCTGTGAAGTTTAGTGTGAGGGGTAGAAGGAGGGAGAGTTGTAGGGAGGGAGATGATGGTACAAGTGAGGAGGTGGTGGTCAGAAAAAGGTGAGTTTATGAAGTTTGAGATAGTGCATCGATAACTGAAAATCAGATCAAAGGAGTGACCATCTTTGTGAGTGGGAGAGTCAGTCCATTGTTACAGGCCAAAAGAGGAAGTGAGTTGCAGAAGTTGTTTTGCAGAGGAGGCAGTGGGATTATCAACAGGGAGGTTGAAGTCACCGAGAATGAGGGCAGGGGTATCCAAGGAAAGGAAGTAAGGTAGCCAGGTGGCAAAGTGATCTAGAAATAGAGTTGCGGAGCCAGGGGGCGGTATATGACTGCAATGCTTATAGAGAGGGGAGAGAATAAGCTAATCATGTGTGTTTCAAATAAAGAAAATGTGAGGGAAGAGAAGGGCTGTATTTGTTGAAATGTGCAAAGAGAGGAAAATAAAATACCAACACCACCTCCTTGTCTATTGTCAGACCTAGGAGTGTGGCTGAAGTGGAGACCCCCATGTGACAGTGCAGCAGTGGATGCAGTGTCTGAAGGAGAGAGCTAGGTTTCTGTGAGAGCCAGAAGATTGAGAGAGTGGGAGATAAAGAGGTCATGGATAGAAGTGAGTTTGTTGCAAACAGAGCAAGAGTTCCATAGTGCACAAGTGAAGGGGGTGGTGGCTCTAGATGCAAGAGTAATAACATTAAGGTTACCAGAGTTTGGTTTTTGAAGTCTATTGAAGGACACACATGGGTTTGCAGGGCAAGGAAGTTGTGGGGGACCAGGATTAGGGGAGATGTTGCCAGCAGCTAGTATGAGCAAGAGGGAGAGAGAGACATGAGATGAGATGCGGATTTGCAGTAGTGAGACTGTTTTTGTGATGAGTTGCAAGGTGTAGAGAAAGTTGTTAGGAATGTTTGAAGTTCATGAATACAAAAGTAAGGTGAGGTTAAGAGAGATGGGCTCTGGAGCAGTGCAGTTGGTGAGGAGTAAGGAGTAATTGAGTAAAGTAGTTTATTAAACAGACAAAGGGTGGCAAAAAGTAATATGAAGATATTTTGCATTTTTACAAAATAGTCAGTGTATAAAACTCAGTATTAAAACATCACTTACCTTATCCCTTGTCCAAATCCTTGTTGAATTCTTGTATAATTTGTTGTGCCTTACTTATAAATGTTCACTTAAGAGATTTGAACAGATGATATTACAATATTGCTATCTAACCTACATTGCTAGCCCCATAGCAGTGTTAAATGTATAGGCCACAGCATTCAGCTGAATGCAATAATTAGGTAATGACCTGAACAAAGACAGGCAAAGGCCAATTTGAAAAATTTGATTCAGGGTGAGATAAGTTAAAAATAACAGACAATAGAATTTGTGTGTGTGTGTGGGGGGGGGCTGTGGTTAAACCATTAGTGAAATTATAAATTTAGGAATTAAAACAAGTATTTGCAAGGTTTGAACATCACATAGATAAAATCAAGATATCAGCAGGGTAAATACATAATTAATTATACAGACAAATGGAAAAAGATAGGCTTTAAATACAGATGATACAAAATCAGGGAAAAGGCAGGATTTGAATGCAGGGACCCAATTCACATACCAAAAGAGAGACTTTAAATACAGATGACACAAAAACAGGGAAAAAGGCAGGATTTGAATGCAGGGACCCAATTCACATACCAAAAGAGAGACTTGAAATACAGATGACACTAAAACAGGGAAAAAGGCATGATTTGAATACAGGGACCCTATTCATATACAAAAAAAGAGGCTTGAAATACAGATGACACAAAACAGGGAAAAAGGCAGTATTTGAATATCCAGGGACCCAATTCACATACCAAAAGAGAGGCTTGAAATACAGATGACACAAAAACAGGGGAAAAGGCAGGATTTGAATGCAGGGACCCAATTTGCATACCAAAAGAGAGGCTTGAAATACAGTTGACACAAAAACATGGATAAAGGCAGGATTTGAATGCAGGGACCCAATTCACATACCAAAAGAGAGGCTTGAAATACAGATGACACAAAAAACAGGGACAAAGGCAGGATTTGAATGCAGGGACTCAATTCACATACCAAAAGAGAGGCTTGAAATACAGATGACACAAAAACAGGGAAAAGGGCAGGATTTGAATGCAGGGACTCAATTCACATACCAAAAGAGAGGCTTGAAATACAGATGACACAAAAACAGGGGAAAAAGGCAGGATTTGAATGCAGGGACACAATTCACATACCAAAAGAGAGGTTTGAAATACAGATGACACAAAAACAAGGAAAAGGGCAGAATTTGAATGCAGGGACCCAATTCACATACCAAAAGAGAGGCTTGAAATACAGATGACACAAAAATAGGGAAAAAAGGCAGGATTTGAATGCAGGGACCCAATTCACATACCAAAAGAGGATAGAGTGAAACTCTATTTAATGATTTAAAGGGACATGAAACCCAATTTATTTTTCTTTTATGATTTAGATAGAGCATGTGATTTTAAACAACTTTCCAATGTACTCATATTTTCTAATTTGTTTTGTTTTTGTTGATATTATTTGCTGAAAAAAGATGCCTAGGTAGACTTAGGAGATGCTGTTTGGTTGCTGTGCATATATGCCTCTTGTAATTGGCTGATCAACATGTTCAGATAGCTCCCAGTAGCTGTTAAATATGACATGGCATGTTTATGTTTCTGAAAAGTGTAATAGAAAGTTGTACAATGACTATTTTTAATCTTTTTTTTTTGCCTAGCTTTGATATTGGCAATAGATTCAGGTCAAATTAAAATACAAAGGTAAACTAGTCTTATGTTTTTCAACATGTTTTAATGAATACTAAAATAGTAACATGCTTGCTATAAGAATATCCCTGCCTGAACACTGATATGTTTATTATAATGTCTCACCCCTGCTAAAGCAAAAGTAGGCTAATTACATCTGTATAATTATATTTACATGTCTGTATTTTAATGGCAATTTCAATAAAAACTACTAGAACTGCAGCTAAGAAAAGATGAATGCTGACATTAATCTAAATAGCTTGTATGGTTATAGTTAACCCTTTGGTTTTCAAAAAGAGCTTGGCAATATTCCTTTCTAGAACAACAAATTGTCACCCTCTTTGAAATCCCAGAGGTTAAAGGGATATTAAACTCAAAATTTAATTTTCTATAAAATGTTTAATTATTCATAATAATAAAAACATTTGCAATGTACCTTCATTATTTATTTATTTTTCAATTTTTCCTGCATTTTAACTAAAAAAAAATTGTATTTCTATTGTCAAGAGATGCAACAGATCAACCTGTAGTTTCCAAACTCTTACCCTGCAACATTCTATTACACATCAATTACTAGATCAGCCCAGGAACACAGTGAAATCAGTCCCTAAAACACCATAGCAATCAGGGCCGGAGTGGGAATAAAAAGCAGCCCTAGAAAAAAACAATTGCATCCATTAATCACCCCTTTAAATTGTAGCTTTCCAGTCCCTGCTGCTGCAGCCCACCAGGAAATATCCTGGTAGGCCAGTCCAGCCCCAAAAGCAGAGGGGATAAAATAAACAATACATAGGGTATGTCTATGGAATGCAGTGAAAATGTATTTTTTAGAGAGTTTAAACATTTCTTTTATGTGTAGACATTTTTCAAAGCACCACTTTGCTACCCTTTACAGTAAGCACAATTTAGAATACACATTTTTGGTGTATTTCCTTTAAATCAGGCACTATTTCATTTACTATCTATTGATTTGCACTGTTTCTTCACCAAAAAGTATGCTGTAAAATAGATCTATGAGATTATTAGTTTATTGTCTTGTTTTTATTTTTTTATTTACTTAATCTGTTCATACATCATGTGATCATTTGCTTTATTTTGCAGTTAAATGCTTTAAGATTGCTTTTTCCTATTTCAGATGCTATTACAAATCAACATCTGTTTGTCTAGCCTCATCCCAGACATAGTTAACACAATTCTTAGGTCTAATCTTGTTAACATAGAGCTCAGTGCTTGAAGATAGAATACCTAGTCATGATTTAGATGTAAGGCAATTTTTCTTCCTGAAGGAACACACCTCTTAACTAACAGAATAGCCTTCATGGTGGTAGCAAAATTACTCTCAAAGGAGAGTGTTCTCTTTGAAAAACAAATCAATGCAATAGGAACAGTGAATGAAGAGAAGTGCAAGAAAACATTTAGAGTTTGTTGAATTATTTGTATTTTGTGTCATTTAATTGTTTTATAAATGATCTGATCTCTTCCAGGTGATTTTGTAGCATTATGTATAGATGTTTAGACAAAAAGCTAAACCCAGCATAGTTTATTACATTTCTACCAGATGGTTGTTTAAATCATCATATTATATCCCATTAAAGTAAATTGCAGTGGGTTACATTTACTAACAGTATCTTCAGCCTACACAACCTCTCTGGTCTCACCAGTTTCTATTCTACATTAAGCACTCAGTGATGAGGAGCGTTTGGTGATGCAGATGTCTAAATTTAAAGGTACATAAAATCCCAAATAAGATAATAGAAGTAAATTGGAAATGTGTTTAAAATTGTATGCTCTCTTTGAATCATAAAATAAAAAATGGGTTTAATTTCCCTTTAATGGCAGCAGTGTAAAATAATATATATACAGAGTTACAGGACCAGGATGCTAAGAGGCAATTCACATCAGACAAAAGTACTAGCACTCACTAGATTTAAATCAGTCAAAACTTTATTCAAGTGATGTTTCAGGGTTATGACCCCTCCCTCAAACCATTTGTGACAAACCAAATGCACAAATCTAATATCTGACCTAGAGTGCAGGGGACATAATCAGCTGATCTGTAACCATGGTTTTTCCTCTCACCCATCAGAAAATCTGGCCTGTTAGGGATCCCAAGGACTGGCATTGAGAAACACTGGTCCATAGGGATGTTATTGATGACTCTACACACCCTCTGGTGGGTTCACCCATCAATTGTATCTTCATCACAGATGGAGGTATAGGATTTTACATGTTTTGTATTGTAACTTTGCCCTTCTAAAGTTTGACTGGTAAAATGTGACATTTTTAAATGCAGACATCGCACTGTGTAAAGTCTTAAGGGGCAAACTCAACAGAAGGTAAGATATTGTAACTGCTCTATATGCTCATCTCTGAGAATGATGCATTAAATAATATTAATTAAGTAATATTAAATAAAATATTTGAGGTAGAGGTTAAGGGAGGAATAGCAGCATGAAACCTAAATACACCACTTAAATTGGTCCCAGTAAATATTAATAGGAAACTACTTGTTCTTTTCTTTAAGCTCAACTTTCAATACTTTGTGTCACATGCACTACTACTACACTTTAAGTATACATACATTAGTTTACTAATCCAGGATGAAGATGATGCAGAGGACAAATTGAAGTTCGGTATTTTCCTGGATGTAGATGGTGTCTGCCTCCATAATATCCATTTTCATTTTGAGGCTGCAATGATCACGCATGCTATAGCTGGGGGTCTAACCTCCCTCTTTAAAATAAAAAATAAAATAACTTGAACAGGTCTTTCTCCCAGCATATACTTATCTAGAAGATCTCCTATGGATTACTCCTCATTATTCAGCCTCTACCAATATCCAATGTAGTCATCAGACATCATTGACATCTTTGGTTTAAACTTCATCATTATTATATGGAGGACTGTTACATGGTTTATCTGAAACATACATTAGATGCTGGGACAATCACAGACTTTAATACTGATAATTCCCTATTTTTAAACTAAGTAATGCTACAAATATTCTTCCACCCCAACAGACAACATTTTAATATTTACCATCTCAGAACACACCTGAAACATCTTTGTCACCCTTAGATATAAGATGGATCTCGGGTTCTCAGATGGTCACCTCTCTTTTGACACATTATAAATGTCTGTTGAAATGCCCAACCTTAATTCAGATGAGAACTATTAGGGCTTGGGAGGCTGATTGGAATACGGCGTTAAATACTAAGAGATGAAAAAAGCTATTATGTTCACCAAAACTACCTTTCATTGAGTTAAACTATAGGAACTATGCAATAAATGTCTAACTAGATTGCACCTTGTTCCCTATAAGCTACATAAAATGTTATCTACACGCAGTCTATTGGAGAGGGCGTAGACATACAGGTGACACTTACCCTGTGTGGTAAACATGCCCATGCTACACCCTTTCTGGTCAAAGACTAGGAAACTTTGCTCTCTACTGGGATTACCACATACCTTTACTTCAGAAATAGCTCTACTCCACTTAGGTCTTAAATAGATACCTAAACTACTTTGACACTGATTGCCTTATAATCTGTTGGCCACAAAGTTTCTTTAAGCTAGGAATTGGAAAAACAAAAAAACAAAAACAGGGTGCTCCACACTGTAGAGGAATTATTGATTAAATTAAATATCTTAGGACACTGGGGAATATGTATATAGTTTTATTTAAATGTATTGATAAAATATATTGATTTATTTTGTACCATTTGGCGACCCTGACATGAAAAGACTGTCTACATTATAATTTGCACAATTTGTAGGTCCTGTCTTTAAGAGGTCACTTGTTTTAAATTATGGCAGACTCAATCCCTGGATTCCATTCCTCCCCTTTAAAGTCCTTTTTCTTTCCTTTTTTTCTTCTGCGCAGAGATTTAATTCATTCACAACTCAAGCCTGGACATACAGAATGCCTCTTATCCATCTTAGGCATAATTTTATGTACAATATCACATAATGTAATTGTATTCTTACTTTATTACTATGCTGTTGATGTTCATAAGGGTATGTTATCAATATGTACTTGTTCGATATTTATCTATTACTTATGTATATATATTGCTTTTATAGTATTGTACATTTTGAAACTTTACTAAATATTGTAAAACATAAAAAAAAAAAAAACTTGGCATTCCCCCCCCCCAACTTTAACATTAAGTGGACTACTACATTTTTTACTACATCTTTTTTTTTTTTTTAATTTTCACATTTTTACTTAATCCTATAAGAGCACTAAAGGGTTACTTGATTGCCATATAATATATGTGAGGGAAAAAAACTAATCAACAAAAATGAATACAATCCCAATACTTATTTTGCCATTGATCATAAAAAATAACATTGTGAATCATGCATCAAAACAAGGGTGGATAACTCACTAATAGAGGATGCATGGAGGCCCCATCATCTGGATCAAATAACATGCTGAATATTAAAAATAGAAATATGAAGTGAGCCATGCTTCCTAACCTTCATGCTAGCTCTGAGCTGGTGGTTTGCAACCACCCTGGACTAGTCTTATCAGGTCAACTGACTGCCTCTGCTCTTGCAATTGGCCATATTGCTTCCCACTAGCCCCAATGACAGGTGTTCAGGTTTGCAGGAGCAAACTTTGTATGCCTCAATTTTCTTAAAGTGAATGTAAATTTTTTTCTATTTAGTTAAACATACTTGCTCCCAATATTAGATATATGCAAACCGCAATAAATTTTTTTTAATATTCTGAATAATTGTGTTTAAAATTTAATTATAACTTAGCTCCGTTATTGCACTGTAACTCCTCCCAACCGTCTTCTTCCTGTATTTCACCCGATTTACACTGCATAATTTCTATGACGTTTTTGTCATGCTCGTTCACGAGCAGTGCTGACATCTGCGCATGCGTTTTCAATATCGCCGACAAAACACGCATGCGTATAGCAAAGTTATTTGTATAGAAATAATGAAATTTGATTGCATAGCATAATATACTTATGATCACTATGTGATAAACAAATGCTCGTTTTCTACAATACATATATATATTTCTTTCCTCTTTAGTTATGTCTAACCGCTTTTACTATTATTTAAAAAACATTATTTGATGTGTCAATACAAGCGGCATCGGAGCAGCAATACTTACTTGCAATCAGCTCCGGTCTTAGAATAAATTAAAGCCTCTCAGTATTGCGCATGCGCGAATCACAGACAAGCTTTGAGTACGCTACGTCATCGTTTGGTTCACGCATGCGCAGTTAAAGCAAATGATGTAGCGAACAACCGGCCTGACGCCCCGGGGGTGAAAAAAATATTCATAAAACGATGTGTCAATCATTACAGAAATGTGGGACCAAAATGGCAGGCGGAGGAATCGGCGATAGGTATAAGAAATTAAAAGCTTTAAACTAACATAGATTTTTGATATTAAACAATTTGATGAGCAGTTATTGCGTTGACTTTACATACACTTGAAATAAGGCCAAAAATCTCTTACAGTGTTTATTGTTTATAAGCCTGAGTGACATTTTTAGAACATTGTATGTATTAATAAAACAGAATTATTTTAAAAGGAAGCTTTATGATATATTGCTAAGTCTTTGTACAAGGTCCATATACTTAGAGCTAGTTTAAGCTCTGTTTTTTGTTATATTACTATTGTATTTTGTATAGTGCAAATATTAAAAGCATAGAAATTAAAAAAAATACATTAAATGATTCACCTTAGTGACTTCACAGCAGTGAGGCCTTTATCTAAGTTAACTTGACAATCTCTGTAAAGAAGCATACATTGTAAAAGGTGTGTTTAATGTATCTTGCTGAGCAGAACTGACTATGGTTGCTAATGTTTCAGTTGACAATACATTATGAAATCTACTGTATGTGGGGGAGGAACCTTTTGTTAATGTCTTCTATACTACTTACTTTGTAGGATATCAATAAAATGTATAATCATATGGGACATCCAGGCGACAAATGTGCACAAATTATTGTAATTTTTATGAACAAAAAAATTAATTGTTGCTCTTTTTAGAGATAATATAACATACTGCAAAATGAAGGGTCTTTTTATGTTATAGTTCTGCACAAGTAATAATAAATAAAGTATGATATAAAAAGCATTAAAAAATAATAAAATAAATAGTAATTGAACTATATTACCCCCTGACTTAATTTCAGAATTTCAATCCTTTTTTTCATTTAATTTGAAACATGAAATCTGATATTAAAGTGATGGTAAACGTTCCCCTTTGTATAAATAGATCCAGAATGTTAGTAATATTTTAGAGGGAGTTTAATTTATCAGTTGTAATGAAGATGCACTTTAAAGGGACATTAAACACTTTGAGATGGTAATATAAAATGATAAACTGCATAAATAAAAAAAAACTCTGCAATATCTGTTCATTATTCATTTTGTCCCCTTTTCCTGTAATTCCACTCTGAAATTGAGAGCTTTTCAGTTCCTGTTAGAAATGGAAGTGCAGAACACTGTAATATTCTACACAGCCATTGGCTGCACACTCTAGTGACCTATTTATAACTGTCCCTAATTGGCCGCAGCATTGAAGGTAACCTAAGTTACAACATGGCAGCTCCCATTGTTTTATAGACATTAAAACTTCACACTTATTTTGTCAATATTTAAACAGCTAATTAAGCTTTAAAAAATACATCTACGTGTTATTCTCAGACTAATCTTTTTCTTTAATGCATTATTCTAGCTAGCATTTATTTAGTGTTTAATGTCCCTTTAACTTACGTTTTAATGTAGCCCTGTAATTTAAATATCCCATGCTCCGGCCCCCACTTTAAAACTATTGTTTTTTTTAGTGAGCTGGTTTTGACTGTTCTTCAATCAAAGCTCTAGCCATGCAGCATTCACATGTTTTGTAGCTAGAGAGCCACTTGGAGAATAGTTCAAAACGTTTGCTCACACAAAAAATATATATATTATAAATAATTGTGATGTGGACGACTGGGGTGTGAAGTATTTGAATTAAAGTGCTACATTTAAAAGTAAGTTAAATCGCATCTTCATTACAACTGATGAAGTAAACACCATCTAAAATATTGCTAACATTCTGGATCTGTTTATACATAGGGGAAAGTTTACCATCACTTTAACATACATTGCTATTGAAAACGTGAAATATTGTCTTCATAGGATTTGATTCCCACTAGGAATCATAAGAAAATATTTTAAGCTTCCCAAAAATAAAAGTAAAACAGGTTAAGATGGATGTTCCTAATGCCTTCCATCATCACAACTGCCCACCAATAGTATTAAATGCTTTTTTATATATGTAAATATATAACATTTTCACAGGTCATTTACAAATGATTCTATGGTCTATGGGTCTTTTTTTAGGTTAGGCTACAGCTTAAATATCCCAGTTGTATGCAATAAATGCAATGCCCTCTTTTCCCAGCACAAAGCAATAATATAGAGGTCTTTCACATGCAGCTATACACCACCAAGTCCATTATGACACAAGGAATCATGTGATTCTCACCTGAATAACGTAAAAAGCCATAAGCACAAGGGGGCATACGTTCATGAATAAATTAATTATTTCCTGTGTACAAATCCCCATAATTGTGTGTGGAGACTTAAAAGTAATCTCCAGTGCTCTCACTAAAATAAAACAACTAACTAGTTCCCACAGGAATAGGGCCCTCAATCCCTCCTGTATGTGTTTGTAAATTTTGTCCTGTTTCTTACAAGTTTTATATAAATGAATTGTATACATGGACAGCACTGTGGAATATGTTGGTGCTTCATAAATAAAGTATAATTATAATAATAATAATAATAATAATAATAATAATAATAACTAACTGTACTAGAACACATCAGTTGTATAAAAGTCTGGAATTCCCATGTGTTTGACAGATGAATTATATAAAGTTATGTGCATGGTGCTCTAAGAGTTAATAGCATATTTTCTTAATTAGCATGTTGGAGTTTCTTTACTATATAAGGATAATTTATGATTATTTTAGTATTTTAAAATTAAGCTCATTTCTTTATGTGGAAATAAAATAAAAATGATAAGCATAACAAACTATTGGACACAAATATATATTTGTTAATATAAAGTAGGAATAATAATGTCATTATAATACAGTTAAACCTACTTAAAGATAACATACTGTATCTGTATATATTTTGTAATCTGATTTTTAAATTTCAAGTTAAAACCCCCCCAGCATTCCTTATTTTAAATAAAAGAAATACATTTCATATTGTTACTATGAAAATGGCTTCTGGCATTGCTAATATCTCATGCTGGTATGGTAGGAATGATGCATTGTGATACACTATAAAAAACATCACAATAGAACCTTTTGTGATATGAAGAGGTCATATCATACCCCTGGCAGAGTAATCCTGCAAAATGACCTTTTCAAATCAAAACCTCGCTTCATTAGATGTGACAAAATACATCATTTCAAAATCTGCTTGGGAAAAAATAATGCATTTTATCAAATAATAATATCATAATAAATGGTTTTAAAAGAAGATACTCATATATATTAAAAACATTTCTTGTTTAAAGATTAAATTCTTAATACTTAATACTTTTTAAAAATATGTTTAAGAAACAAATGTTTTTTTAAAAAGTCCACAAAACTTTGTCAATGTTCTGTGCATTTTTGCTTAAAAAATGACAAAAAAAGGAGTCATTAAAAATGTATTTCCTTTTAAATAGGGAAAAACTAGTAATATTTCTTATTCAGGAAACTATGTTACCAGGCAAAAATATATTACTGTGTACATATGATTGATGAGAGAAAGTAATTTGCTTAGTATTGATATGCTATATTTCTTGAAGAAAAATAAAATAATATTTTTGCTTTGTGCTAATAAACCTTCATTATATCCAATGTGTATCTTGTTAATTCTCTGTTTGGAATTAGTATTGATAGATGTAATAAAACAGCCTGTATGTGTTCTGAAATAGGACTCAATGTAACAGTATAAAGAATGTAAGTAATTATATTGTTTCAAAAACTTTTTTTTATCCATTGGAAGAGATGTGTGAAGTATAAATTCAATATTTCACTCCAAAAATGTACCTCTATGTTCAAATTTGCTTTGTTTTTTTTTATATCCTTTGTCGAAGAGTAAAGCTAGGTAGGGTGATAGAAGCCCAGGAGTGTGCATGTGTCTTTTTGCAAACACTGCTGCCAGATGGCTAGACACATGTGCATGCTCCTGAGCTCACCTAAGATTACTCTTTAACAAAAGATATCAAGAGAACTAAGCAAAATTGATAACATACATAAATTAGAAAGTTGTTTAAAATGTTGTACTCTATCTAATCAACTTACGTTTAATTTTGACTTTACTGTCCCTATAAAACAGCATTGATTGTTCACATAGCTTTTTTATTTATTTGTTTATGTATTTATTTGTGCATGCTCAGTTCACTTATTAATAATAACAATCATTACTTAGGGAATCAAAAAATAAAATATTTCTTAAATCACAATATTTAACTAGGATTCTAGTGCAAATAAATATCAAATTGTTAATTTATAATTGCAATAAGCTGACCTTTAAAATAAAACTTTAAAATAATGTTAATTATGTGAAATTGCATGACATGAATTGATAGTTCTGGTTAAATGAAAAACCTGTATTCCTACATATTATGGAGTCACCGTCAATACTAAATCAATTAGCTGTCAATCAATAAGTTGCATTATCCAGATATATTTTGTTTCCACGTAGGTGTGAGAAAACCTTCCCTCCCCCTTTTAAAAGCCTGCTGAAACCATTTTTCTTACACCTTTTCGTGTGTTTATCTGATCTTAGTATAAGTTAAATCAATTTTCATGCTATACCGTATTTGTAATTTGCATGACTTAAAGGTACAGTCAAGTCAAAATTATTTATTTATTTTCCATAAAGAGCATGCAATTTTAAAAAAAAAAACTTTGCAATTTATTTTATCATCAAATTTGATTTGTTCTTTTGGCATTCTTTGCTGAAAGCTGAACCTAGGTAGACTCAAATGCTAATTTTGAAGCCTTTTAAAGGCTGCCTCTTATCTTAGATCATTTTGAAAGCTTTCACAGCTAGACAGTGCTAGTTCATGTGTGCCATATAGATAACATTATGCTCACTACCGTGGGACTTATTTATGGTACAGCACTGATTGGATAAAATGCAAGTCTATAAAATGAACTGAAATAAGGGGACAGTCTTCAGAAGCTTAGATAAAGGTAATCACAGAGGTAAATTGTGTATTAAGATAGCAGTGTTGGTTATGAAAAACTGAAGAATTGGTAATAAAGGAATTATCTATCTTTTTAAACAATAGCAATTTTCAAATAGACTTCCTCTTTAAGAGACAATAAAGCCAAAACTGAAGTGCACATTAGTGGAAGAACTTTTGCAATATATTTGTATTAGCAAAAATGCTTCCAATAAATCAATACCTATGTTTAGTTATATGACACTTGTGAGACTGCTTACCACAGGTGAAGAAGTAGTGGTCATACAATTGCTGCTTTTTACCCTTTTCGTCACCTCTGGGGTTTTCTGGAATAGGCTCTCTGCTTTCATGCAGGGCTTACAGCCATTCAGGGGTCTCCCAAAGGTCAAGTTTAGGCTTATGAGTCTCTGTCACTTTCATATTTTAAGAAACATTGAAATTGTGCTGTATTTGGTGATAGGGTTTAGAGTTATTGTTGCCAGTTAGGTGTAGGATAGGGTTAAACCCTTTACTTTCAGATATGAATAAACTCATAGCAAAACAATAAGTTGTTGTCCTCTTTTACAGCCAAGAGGTGCAAACGAGTACTCTAGGTGTGAAACAATATTAAACCACCAACACTTGTGCAAACATGGTTCAAGCTGTATTTTTATTGGTGCAGTTTTGTATCTGATCCCTAGAATAATCCAACTGACTGCTGTCTAATTTTATAAGACTGTCTTTATACCTAATAGAGTTTTTTTTTGCTATTCTAAACTCACCTCTTCACCAAGACTGATGTGCAACTGGCAAATGTCTTTCTTCCAGTTTATTTTCTTCCTTTACAATTAATGAGTTTTAGGGCTCCATGTAAGAAGCAGCAAGAGCTGCTCCAGAGCCCTTGCGGGGCAGGTTTGCATATGCGACCCTGCTTCCCGCAATGTAAAAAGCAGCAGTCATTAGACCTCTGCTTCTTACACTCTCCGCCACCTCTGAGGTGGCAGAGAGAAATCACAGAGAGCTCGCTCGGTCTTGGTGATTGACAGTCCCTTCACTCGCGTGATTGGGCACACGAATGAAGGGGCGGGCATTACACAATCATTATAGTGTGTAATGATACATACAGGCTAGCGGATCAACAGATTCACTACCCGTATGCAGCCAAGGAGGGCGGATAGCTTCGCAAGTTGAGAAGCTGTCCACCCAACTTTTAATACATGGGACCCTTAAAGTGTCTTTAGTTTAGGCATGGTTAATCATCCATGAAAGCATATTAAACTCACTAAAATTAGTATCATATGTTACTGTTTAAATGTAATTGAATGTGCAAATTAAAAGGGGACATACACTATACATATACACTATATGTATACATTTACACTATATATATATATATATATATATATATACACACACACACATACTATAAATATACACTATACATATACACTATACGTATACATTTACACTATATATATATATATATATATATACACACTATACATATACTTTAAAACATATACACTATGCATATACACTATATATTTACTATACATATACATATACACTAAACTTATACATATACAAATACACTATACATGACTTTAATGAACCTTTAATGCACATTTATCACTTTAAATATGACAATAGTTTGACATTCATGTTAAGAATCTCAGTCATCCTAACATTGCTAATATTTAGCTAAGCATAATCAATGTGTGTGTGTTTTTGAATAGATAGATAAATAGATGAAAGGTAGATAGATTAAGATATAGATAAAAAGATACAGTAACATAGGTCGATTAAAAGATAGATAATAGATGGACAGATCAATATTTAATAAAATATTACATATATATGTAGCGATCAGGAGGTAGTTGATCGATTCCTCTGTACTCAAGTAGAGATGTATTAGTGGAATCTTATCAGACAGGAGCTATAAATGCTTACCATTCCAATAAGAAACATCAGCTGTCCATATAACTCTATTTACCAAAAAATACTTGAATGCCTTTCATAAGCATTATGAAATTCTGTTGTGCAGTACTAGTAATATGCTTGAGAAAAAAAAAAGCTGCCCTTTTAATCTCACTTTCATTTTCCATCTCTCTTGATTCAATGCTTTCCACCTAAGGAGTCCCTTAGGAAAAATCTTGGCTAATGAAGAATTGCTAGCAATAAGGTTTGACACTTAGGAAGCATGACACCTGCTCTACATAGATCTGTCTCAGAAAACGAGAGATACCAGCCATGAAGAATATATAGGCTATTGGTCTTTTCCTTTCTGCTGTACAAAAACATATTATTAAAAAATGTAAATGTATTTCACTTCACCTTACAAAAAAACAGAAATCTGTATACTTTTTTCCTTTGGGAAATAATTAAAAGATAGCAGTTTTTTTTTACTAATACTGCTTTTTATAACAATGTTTTCTTTACACATTTTCCTTGTGAAAAAAAAAACTTACAGCTTGTACTGTTAAATAACAAATAAATCATCGCTCTTTTGCTGTCTTTTTTTTCCAGCAGTTACTTTTTAAAAGGATTACGTTAACACTGAGCATGTCTCCTTGGGAGTTGCATATTCAATTCAAAATGTCATTTTATTTTTCTGAAATAGCAGTTATCTATAACATATTCTGTATTTATTGCACATCAGCTGATTTTCTGTTTTAGTTAAAAATGTTACAGCTATTTCAACGATAATAATATTATCTTTCCTATTTCTCTTGCCATTTCTTTCCTGTAAACACTAACAAAAAAGTAGTTTGTAGATACAATACATTATGAAAATGACTAGACCTGTTATAATACCACCATTAAATGGAAAAGAAACCCCCACATTGCATATTTAAATAATACATTTGCACTGTAATATGTATGAAAGATAGATGGATTATATTTTATGTATTTACCTATACAGTTATATGCATGTATTTCATCCATGTAAAATACAGATTAAAGGGATATGAAACCCAAAATGTTTCTTTTAACCCCTTAAGGACCACAGCACTTTTCCATTTTCTGTGCGTTTGGGACTAAGGCTATTTTTACATTTCTGCAGCGTTTGTGTTTAGCTGTAATTTTCCTCTTACTCATTTACTGTACCCACACATGTTATATACCGTTTTTCTCGCCATTAAATGGACTTTCTAAAGATACCATTATTTTCATCATATCTTATAAATTACTATAAAAAAAATATAAAATATGAGGAAAAAATGGAAAAAAACACACTTTTTCTAACTTTGACCCCCAAAATCTGTTACACATCTACAACCACCAAAAAACACCCATGCTAAATAGTTTCTAAATTTTGTCCTGAGTTTAGAAATACCCAATGTTTACATGTGCTTTGCTTTTTTTGCAAGTTATAGGGAAATAAATACAAGTAGCACTTTGCTATTTCCAAACCACTTTTTTTTAAAATGAGCGCTAGTTACATTGGAACCCTGATATCTTTCAGGAATCCCTGAATATCCCTTGACATGCATATATTTTTTTTAGAAGACATCCCAAAGTATTGATCTAGGCCCATTTTGGTATATTTCATGCCACCATTTCACTACCAAATGCGATCAAATAAAAAAAATTGTTCACTTTTTCACAAATTGTTTCACAAACTTTAGGTTTCTCACTGAAATTATTTACAACAACTTGTGCAATTATGGCATACATGGTTGTAAATGCTTCTCTGGGAACCCCTTTGTTCAGAAATTGCAGACATATATGGCTTTGGCATTGCTTTTTGGTATTTAGAAGGCCGCAAAATGCCACTGCGCACCACACATGTATTATGCCCAGAATTGAAGGGGTTAATTAGGAAGCTTGTAGGGAGCTTTTAGGGTTAATTTTAGCTTTAGTATAATGTATTAGACAACCCAAAGTATTGATCTAGGCCCATTTTGGTATATTTCATGCCACCATTTCACCGCCAAATGCTAACAAATAAAAATAAAGCGTTCAATTTTTCACAATTTTAGGTTTCTTACTGAAATTATTTACAAACAGCTTGTGCAATTATGGCATAAATGGTTGTAAAAGCTTCTCTGGGATCCCCTTTATTCAGAAATAGCAGAAATATATGGCTTTGGCTTTGCTTTTTGGTAATTAGAAGGCAGCTAAATGACGTTGCGCACCACAAGTGTATAATGCCCAGCATTGAAGGGGTTAATTAGGGAGCTTGTAGGGAGCTTGCAGAGTTAATTTTAGCTTTAGTGTAGGTATCAACCTCCCACATGACACATCACACCCCGTGATCCCTCCCAAACAGCTCTCTTCCCTCCCCCACCCCACAATTGTCCCCGCCATCTTAAGTACTGGCAGTAAGTCTGCCAGTACTAAAATAAGAGTTTTTTGGGGATTTAAAAAAAAAAAAAAAAAAAAAGATAATTCTGCTCTGTAGGATCCCCCCTTAGCCCCCAACTTCCCTGATCCCCCCCCAAACAGCTCTCTAACCCCCCTCTCGGCCTTATTATGTGCCATATTGGGTACTGGCAGCTGTCTGCCAGTACCCAGTTTGAAATCAAATATGTTTTTTTATAACATTTTTTTATTTTGTTATTTTAAAAATAGTATTTTCTGTAGTGTAGCTGCCCCCCCTCAACTCCCAACCTCCCACCCTCCCAGATTGTTAAAATTTGTAATGTTCCCACCCTCTCTCCCACCGAGTACCACCTTACAGTGTTCCATAGTGTAGGGTTCCCACCCACCCGCGCGCGCACCCGCTCCCGCGCAAGAGCGCACCCGCGCATGCGCACGCACTCGATCCCGCCCCCCCTTCCCCACCGATGGCCGCCCACCCGCCTCCCACGATCATCTCCCACCCACCAACGAACATGGCCATTGATGGCCGATGCAGAGAGGGCCACAGGGTGGCTCTCTCTTCATCGGACGGCTAAAAAATGTTATAGCAGGATGCCTCAATATCGGGGGGATCAGTGATATAACATGAAAGCAGTGGGAAATGATCAGGATCGCTTCCACTGCTTTCAAAGACCAACGACGTACGGGGTACGTCCTTGGTCATTAACTGCATTTTTTTGCAGGACGTACCCCATACGTCGTTGGTCGTTAAGGGGTTAAACAACTTTCTAATTTACTTCTATTATCAAAATGTCTTTGTTCTTTTGTTGAAAAGCAGGACTGTATGTAACCATTTCCTGCCATGTAGTTCTCCCTATGCCATATGGGATCTAAGCAAACTTAATAATAGAAGTATATGGAAAACTTTTTTTAAAATGGGATGCTCTGTTTCATATCCCTTTAAGACACATCGCTTCCCATTTATTATATTTCAAGTGGAATTTAAATTAAAGGGACATAAAACCCCAATTTTTTATTTCATGATTCAGATAGAAAATACAATTTTAAACAGCATTCCAATTTACTACTATTATCTAATTTGCTTCGTTCTTTAGATATCCTTTGATTAACAAATAGCAATACACATGGGCGAGCCAATCTGACGAGGAATCTATGTGCAGCCACCAATCATTTTTAGATATGCTTTACAACAAAGAATATCAAGAGAATTAAGCAAATTAGATAATTCAATTAAATCTTAAAGTTGTTTGAAATTGCACACTCTGTCTGAATCATTAAAGAAAAAAAATTGGGTTCCATGTCCCATTAAAATAAAAAAAACTAGTTGTGACTAGTTGTTCAGAAAGAGCTCACAATTTTAAATAACTTTCCCTTCTACTTCTAATATTAAATTTGCTTTGTTAAGATTGAGAGCATACCAAAGTAGGCTTAGTTGCTTGTAGGTAGCTGCTGATTGGTAGACTTGTGCAGCCAAGAACATTTTGCTTCAGCCAAAATTTTTGTAACAAATATTCATTGGCTGCACTATTCGGTATTCATTAAGCAGGCTTAACGCTCTCGCTACAAACTTTAGTGCAGGTCCTGGGAGCCAAAAACGCTAAGCCTCCTGTTAGCGTGGCCGTGGCTCTGGCAAGAAGAGCATTGGGTTAGTGTGCTTTCCAAAGCTTGTTAAGGTAAGTATTAACCCCTTAAAAAATTAAGGGATACAAATGAATACTGAAAATGTCTTTGGTGCATTTGTTCGCATATATTTGTTTTGTTAAAAACGAATACACATCTCTACTGATTGGTGCCTACACTTATATGCATATTGTCATTGGCTTACTGATATGTTCAGCTAGCTCCCAGGAGTGCATTGCTTCTACTTCAATAAAAGATGGCAAGAAAATGAAGCAAAATTGATAATAGAATGAAATATATTTTTTGGGGTTTCCTGTCACTTTAAAGTCACTGAAGAGTATTTGTCGACCTATTTGATGTGTCAGTGGCATAGTATTCAATGTGCTAGAAATTGCTCATTTAGGTTTATGCTTACAAATGAAATAGCTGTTTTTGATATCACCACAACAATACAAATCTCAGTATTGTAATATTGGACTTATTTATACAAAAGATACTTAGGATTAGATGTTATACATCAGATAGCAGTTATGCTGTTTCTGCATGCATGTTCTTGAAAACAATGGAAGATGGTTATAATGAGCAAAATCATTATTTCATGCACAAAAATAAACTTAAAGTAGCAACTTCCCTTACATGTAATGCTCACCAGTTGGCAATGGAAACATATTAAAGGACAATAAAATGTATAGTGTAGTTATAGTCCCTATAATGTCTGCACAAGTAGAAAAAAAAATGTGCAAAAATTGTGGTGCAGTGGCTGGAAGATGGCACGAGTTGTGAATGGCATAGTGAACAATTTTAAAAAAATTATTATTTTAACATTTTAATCATATACTTGCATTGTATATCCATTTAAATGTTAATGTAGTATTATTATTATTATTATTATTAGTATTATTATTATTATCGGTTATGTGTAGAGCACCAACAGATACAAACAATGTAAACTAAATACCATTTTGATTTATTTTAATGTTACCTTTATATTTAAAGGAACAGTATACTTTAAAAAAAATGTTTCCCTTAATGTGTTTCCTATTATGTTTTTTACCAACTGCAGACTATAAAATGTATGAGAATTTGCTTTTTAAGGTTTATTTGGGTACAAATTTTGAAGCCATAACCTTATAATATTACCTTGTAGGTATAATCAGATCTCATTACTTTATCACATTGTGGACATATACATGCTTCTCTATCTTATATCTGTCTGTAAACCAAAGACCAATACTTGGAGAGAACAATGGAAAATTAACATTTTATTACCTTATCTCTTCTATACCCACTGGGAGTGTAATTTCTTCTGCTGGCTGTGTTTACACAGTTTATCTATAGCTTAAACCTAAGGCCGAAAACTTTCAGAATAGGTGGGGATACCACAGGCTAAATCAACTACTTCAAATGTCAATATAAGGGTAAAGGGAATACTTGTGAACAATTGAATACACTCCAGCAGGTAAAGTGAATCATTGGGAACAAATTAAAGGGGAGAAAATTTTGAGTAACTTGTCCATTTAAGCCAAACACATAAAACATATGCTACATGAACTGTAAACATAAAAATAAGATAAAGGGATTTAGTGTGTTTTGAACTAGTCCACTGTCTTATAACAGACTTAAATCTGTAACATTTATTGAAAATCAAAGTCCCCTGCATCATTGCCTTGAAAATAAAATGTATTTTTTTATTTTATAATAAAATCAAGCAAGTTTTGGTCCATTATAGAAAGGAGATATTACTTCACAAATTAGATAAATATAGTATATGCATCTAAGGGGATTTATTTGTGCTTAAACCATGCAAGTTTTTCTTTTATCTCAAACTTTTACAATATTTAACACTATTTTAAGAAGTTTTTATTATTGTGGGAAAATAAAATATATGGTAGTGTGGTAGATAAACATGTCAGACACAGAACCAGTTTATTTCCCATTATGTTACATGATGGAATTTGATTGGTTTCTCTATAGATCTTACTCTAAACATCACTGACCATGTTTTTTTTAGTTTTACTTTTTTTTTCTAAACTCATTTACTATTGGGCATAATGAATCACATGACATGTATAGTTATTATTAATTGGTCAATGGTGAACATTGTGGTTGTAGTTTTTTTATTGATATCAATATTAGAAAACTATCACACATACTTGAGTTTTACAGCTAATATGGCAAATTAAACAGGACAGTGATCACTTTTTATTAAGTGCATAATGGTTTGCATATGAAATTGCTTTAATAAATACTATAATAACATGATACAGCTACAATCTTAAATTCTTTGAAATTACTATGGAATTTTACAATCAATTAATTTATAGATATACTGGCCTTTTAGTAGTTCTATGTAAGCCTTTTTCTGTAATGTATCTGCAATGAATTTGAAAATATGTCTAACTTTTGTCATAGGTAATTCATCTGTAGATCATCATATCAAATGAGTCCCTTATACTCATGCAGCTATAGCTTCCAATAATGACTGCTATTTTGTCCTTGAGGACAAGGTTGGAATCTCTTAAGAGGTACCATTAAACCAGTTGAGTGTTTTACACTCTTTTACATCATTACGAGTTCCAGAATAATAGGCAAGTTGATTGTTTAAGGGTTTATAAATGTAGAAATAAATAAATAAATAAATATATATATATATATATATATATATATATATATATATATATATATATATGTGTGTGTATGTGTGTGTGCTCTCTCACTGTGATCACCGTACTCAATATTCATTGTTCTTGTTTTGTTTAGTAAGTAGTTCTTATAGATTATTAGTCACTGATTAAGTGATCTCCAAAATGCTTTTGTGAGATTAAATCTGGAAAGCACAAGGTATACTACTATTAAGCTTTTATTTATGAATGTATTTATTTATTTATCATTTTAAAGGATGCAAATCTCATAATTTAAATTCACATAAATACTTTCATTTTTCATAATTAACATTTTACCAGTGCACAAATATTGGCAAAATGCTTTTATTAAAAGTTGTTTCAGTAATAGCTTTAAAGGGACATAATACAAATTGGGATAGATTACTTTACCTGCAAATTTATATGGCAATGTCTTGCCATTAACCAATTTTTTATGCAAACTATTTTTACATAATTAGCCCTTTTAGGATATGCACAGATCTTAATATGTTTTATTGCACTTTAAGCCTGCACGAAGCATATGTACATATGCACTGTGCAACCTTATTCAAACATTGTTTGCTCAGAGAACTGGCAATTACAAGTATTTGTCAATGATGAAGCAAACCAAGCTATCACCAATGCAATATATGCTTTCTTATCAAGCATGGGTTTGAATAAAGGTACACCGGGCATATGTATATATGCTCTGTGCAAAGTAAACCAGGCTGTCTTTGGGACCGATATTACTATTTCCTATAGCTATGGAGAGTCTCAGCGCACTCCCCTAACTCCATTCCCATAAGCTTTACTGGAAGCATGTTCAATAATACATGTGTATTTCAAGAATTCTTCTATAACAAATTTAAATGGACATTAAACTGCTGGGCACAACTACAAAAAATAGTAACTACTCACTATGTTATTAAATTTCATCCTGTTCCTGCAGCTATTTTCAAACCAGTTTTCCTGTTTTAACAGCTTAAAGGGACATGAAACCCAAATATTTTCTTTCATGATTTAGGTAGAACATACAATTTTAAGCAACTTGAAGGAGCAGCAATGCACTACTGGTTTCTAGCTGAACACATGGGTGAGCCAATGACAATCGGTATAAATATCCAGCCACCAATCAGCAGCTAGAACCTAGGTTCTTTGCTGCTCCTGAGCTTGCATAAATAAACCTTTCAGAAAAGGATAATAAGAGAAGGAAGCAAATTATATAATTGAAGTAAATTAGAAAGTTGTTTATAATTGTATTCTCTATCTGAATCATGAAAGAAAAATGTTGGGGCTTTTGTCCCTTTAACCCTTTGGCTGCTAAGCCATTTCCCACCTGGGTGCTACAGACTTACACTGTTGGAAGGGTTAGGCGATTACCTTTCCAACAGTGGGTCTTGGGGGTCTGTAGCTGCTTAGATGCCTGAGATACAGGCTTCTAAGCAGCATGCCCCCTCCTCCTATACTTAACAATGTTAAGTATAAATAAAGTTGCGCGGTGACGTCATCACGTAATTGCGCGTGACGTCACCACGCATCACGTGAAGCCCCAGCGATGCCTGTCAGTCTACAGGCACAATCGCCGGGGTAGGAGCAGTAAGGAGCCCCCAGATCTCCCTCAAGGTGGGAGAGTGCTCATGACTGCTCTGAGCCGTCATTAGCACCAGAGTGAGAAACTCTGTGACGGCTCTGAGCCATCATTAGCACTCAAAGGGTTAAAAGTGCCAGATACTGAAGCTCCGCCTCTTCATTGTGGAGCTCAAGTTTTCCCACAGCCAGTGACAGAAGCTGTGCACATTCATATATCACTAATATTACCCACTTTTTTTACAGCTGTATCATTTGCTTGGAGTTAGTGTGCATGATACATAATGTGAGCTTTACATTTTACATAGTTTTACAGTTACAAAAAATATATTTAAAAAGCACTCAACAATAATATAAAGTAATGCAGCCACTGTAAAATATAAAGCTCCTGCTCTGTATCATACACCTTAACCTGGAGCACATTACACAGTTAAAAAGTTTATAACCCCATTGATATGTAAATATACAACAGTTCTGTCACAGTATGTGAGAATGCTTAAAGGGACATGAAACTTAAAATGTTTATTTCATAATTTAGATGGAGAATACAATTCTAAACAACTGTCCAATTTACTTTTATTATTTAATTTGCTTTATTCTCTTGGTATACTTTTTTGAAGGATCAGCAATACATTACTGTGAGCATTGGGAGAGCCAATAACATGACAGATATATGTGCAGCCACCAATCAGTGTCTCCTGAGTCTACTTAGGTATCCCTTTCAATTAAAGAAATCAACAGAAAAAAACAGTTTAGATAATAGAAGTAAATTGGAAAGTTGTTTAAAATCACATGCTCTATCTGAATCATGAAATGCATTTTTGGGATTTTATGTCCCTTTAAGCTTCAAGATGGCGGCGCCCCTGTATGAAGAGGTGGATCTTTAGTATCCAGCACCTTTAAAGGGATATAAAACAGTATGAACTAACACAGCTTTCTGAATATATAATGCAGCCAAAGCTTACCTGCAAAGTGGTTTCTTTTTTTAACCTTCATTAACCCCTTTAATTCAGGCATAGTTTTGTTTACAGCAAGCTCCCCCCCCCCCTCGACATTTCTATATATGGAAGGTGCTATACAAACCAAGCATGTGACATTATCCCCATGGAAACAAGCTAACCTCTTGGCAACAAACAATAGCAGTATCTGATGTCCCTCTTCAACCCCTCTCACTTGCATACGGCTAGATTTAGAGTTTTGTCGGTAAGGACCCACGTAGCTAACGCCGGCTTTTTTCTGGCCGCACCATAAAAATAACTCTGGTATTGAGAGTCCACATAAAGGCTGCGTTAGGCTCCAAAAAAGGAGCGCAGAGCATATTTAACGCAGCTTCAACTCTCGATACCAGAGTTGCTTACAGACGCGGCCAGCCTCAAAAACGTGCTCGTGCACGATTCCCCCATAGGAAACAATGGGGCTGTTTGAGCTGAAAAAAAACCTAACACCTGCAAAAAAGCCGCGTTCAGCTCCTAACGCAGCCCCATTGTTTGCTATGCGTAAACACTTCCTAGGTCTGCACCTAACACTCTAACATGTACCCCGAGTCTAAACACCCCTAACCTTACACTTATTAACCCCTAATCTGCCGCCCCCGCTATCGCTGACCCCTGCATATTATTTTTAACCCCTAATCTGCCGCTCCGTAAACCGCCGCTACTTACATTATCCTTATGTACCCCTAATCTGCTGCCCCTAACACCGCCGACCCCTATATTTATTAACCCCTAATCTGCCTCCCACAACGTCGCCTCCACCTGCCTACACTTATTAACCCCTAATCTGCCGAGCGGACCGCACCGCTACTATAATAAAGTTATTAACCCCTAATCCGCCTCACTAACCCTATAATAAATAGTATTAACCCCTAATCTGCCCTCCCTAACATCGCTGACACCTAACTTCAAACATTAACCCCTAATCTGCCGACCGGAGCTCACCGCTATTCTAATAAATGTATTAACCCCTAAAGCTAAGTCTAACCCTAACACTAACACCCCCCTAAATTAAATATAATTTTAATCTAACGAAAAAAATTAACTCTTATTAAATAAATTATTCCTATTTAAAGCTAAATACTTACCTGTAAAATAAACCCTAATATAGCTACAATATAAATTATAATTACATTGTAGCTATTTTAGGATTAATATTTATTTTACAGGCAACTTTGTAATTATTTTAACCAGGTACAATAGCTATTAAATAGTTAAGAACTATTTAATAGTTACCTAGTGAAAATAATAACAAAATTACCTGTAAAATAAATCCTAACCTAAGTTACAATTAAACCTAACACTATACTATCATTAAATTAATTAAATAAAATACCTACAATTACCTACAATTAAACCTAACACTACACTATCAATACATTAATTAAATACAATATCTACAAATAACTACAATGAAATAAACTAATTAAAGTACAAAAAATAAAAAAGAACTAAGTTACAAAAAATAAAAAAATATTTACAAACATAAGAAAAATATTACAACAATTTTAAACTAATTACACATACTCTAAGCCCCCTAATAAAATAACAAAGCCCCCCAAAATAAAAAATGCCCTACCCTATTCTAAATTACTAAAGTTCAAAGCTCTTTTACCTTACCAGCCCTGAACAGGGCCCTTTGCGGGGCATGCCCCAAGAAGTTCAGCTCTTTTGCCTGTAAAAAAAAACATACAATACCCCCCCCAACATTACAACTCACCACCCACATACCCCTAATCTAACCCAAACCCCCCTTAAATAAACCTAACACTAAGCCCCTGAAGATCTTCCTACCTTGTCTTCACCATACCAGGTTCACCGATCGGTCCAGAAGAGCTCCTCCGATCTCCTGATCCAAGCCCAAGCGGGGGGCTGAAGATGTCAATGATCCGGTAGAAGTCTTCATCCAAGCGGGGCAGAAGAGGTCTTCCATCCGATTGAAGTCTTCATCCAAGCGGGGCAAAAGAGGTCTTCCATCCGATTGAAGTCTTCATTCAGGCGGCATCTTCTATTGTCATCCATCTGGAGCGGAGCGGCAGCATCCTGAAGACCTCCGACGAGGAACATCCATCCTGGCCGACGACTGAACGACGAATGACGGTTCCTTTAAATGACGTCATCCAAGATGGCATCCCTCGAATTCCGATTGGCTGATAGGATTCTATCAGCCAATCGGAATTAAGGTAGGAATATTCTGATTGGCTGATGGAATCAGCCAATCAGAATCAAGTTCAATCCGATTGGCTGATCCGATCAGCCAATCAGATTGAGCTTGCATTCTATTGGCTGATCGGAACAGCCAATAGAATGCGAGCTCAATCTGATTGGCTGATTGGATCAGCCAATCGGATTGAACTTGATTCTGATTGGCTGATTCCATCAGCCAATCAGAATATTCCTACCTTAATTCCGATTGGCTGATAGAATCCTATCAGCCAATCGGAATGCGAGGGACGCCATCTTGGATGACGTCATTTAAAGGAACCGTCATTCGTCGTTCAGTCGTCGGCCAGGATGGATGTTCCGCGTCGGAGGTCTTCAGGATGCTGCCGCTCCGCTCCAGATGGATGTCGATAGAAGATGCCGCCTGGATGAAGACTTCAATCGGATGGAAGACCTCTTCTGCCCCGCTTGGATGAAGACTTCAATTGGATGGAAGACCTCTTCTGCCCCGCTTGGATGAAGACTTCTACCGGATCATGGACATCTGCAGCTCCCCGCTTGGGCTTGGATCAGGACATCGGAGGAGCTCTTCTGGACCGATCGGTGAACCTGGTATGGTGAAGACAAGGTAGGAAGATCTTCAGGGGCTTAGTGTTAGGTTTATTTAAGGGGGGTTTGGGTTAGATTAGGGGTATTTGGGTGGTGGGTTGTAATGTTGGGGGGGTATTGTATGTTTTTTTTACAGGCAAAAGAGCTGAACTTCTTGGGGCATGCCCCGCAAAGGGCCCTGTTCAGGGCTGGTAAGGTAAAAGAGCTTTGAACTTTAGTAATTTAGAATAGGGTAGGGCATTTTTTATTTTGGGGGGCTTTGTTATTTTATTAGGGGGCTTAGAGTAGGTGTAATTAGTTTAAAATTGTTGTAATATTTTTCTTATGTTTGTAAATATTTTTTTATTTTTTGTAACTTAGTTCTTTTTTATTTTTTGTACTTTAGTTAGTTTATTTCATTGTAGTTATTTGTAGATATTGTATTTAATTAATGTATTGATAGTGTAGTGTTAGGTTTAATTGTAGGTAATTGTAGGTATTTTATTTAATTAATTTAATGATAGTATAGTGTTAGGTTTAATTGTAACTTAGGTTAGGATTTATTTTACAGGTAATTTTGTTATTATTTTAACTAGGTAACTATTAAATAGTTCTTAACTATTTAATAGCTATTGTACCTGGTTAAAATAATTACAAAGTTGCCTGTAAAATAAATATTAATCCTAAAATAGCTACAATGTAATTATAATTTATATTGTAGCTATATTAGGGTTTATTTTACAGGTAAGTATTTAGCTTTAAATAGGAATAATTTATTTAATAATAGTTAATTTATTTCGTTAGATTAAAATTATATTTAATTTAGGGGGGTGTTAGTGTTAGGGTTAGACTTAGCTTTAGGGGTTAATACATTTATTAGAATAGCTGTGAGCTCCGGTCGGCAGATTATGGGTTAATAATTGAAGTTAGGTGTCGGCGATGTTAGGGAGGGCAGATTAGGGGTTAATACTATTTATTATAGGGTTAGTGAGGCGGATTAGGGATTAATAACTTTATTATAGTAGCGGTGCGGTCCGCTAGGCAGATTAGGGGTTAATAAGTGTAGGCAGGTGGAGGCGACGTTGAGGGGGGCAGATTAGGGGTTAATAAATATAATATAGGGGTCGGCGGTGTTAGGGGCAGCAGATTAGGGGTACATAGCTATAATGTAGGTGGCGGCACTTTGCGGTCGGCAGATTAGGGGTTAATTATTGTAGGTAGCTGGCGGCGACGTTGTGGGGGGCAGATTAGGGGTTAATAAATATAATACAGGGGTCGGCGGTGTTAGGGGCAGCAGATTAGGGGTACATAAGTATAACGTAGGTGGCGGTCGGCAGATTAGGGGTTAAAAAAATTTAATCGAGTGGCGGCGATGTGGGGGGACCTTGGTTTAGGGGTACATAGGTAGTTTATGGGTGTTAGTGTACTTTAGAGCACAGTAGTTAAGAGCTTTATGAACCGGCGTTAGCCCAGAAAGCTCTTAACTACTGACTTTTTTCTGTGGCTGGAGTTTTGTCGTTAGATTTCTAACGCTCACTTCAGACACGACTCTAAATACCGGAGTTAGAAAAATCCCATTGAAAAGATAGGATACGCAAATGACATAAGGGGATCTGCGGTATGGAAAAGTCGCGGCTGAAAAGTGAGCGTTAGACCCTTTTTTGAGTGACTCCAAATACCGGAGTTAGCCTAAAACCAGCATTAGGAGCCTCTAACGCTGGTTTTCACGGCTAACGCCAAACTCCAAATCTAGGGCATAGATAATTATCCTCACATGCACACTTTGTTAAATGATATCTAAGGGTTTGGAGTAAGACACTGATAAGGGGGGTGGTGGGGTGGTGGTGAAGCAAGCTTCAATTAGGAACAGTAAAGTGTAAGTAATTTTGCAAATTTTTGGAAATTTTATTAAAATACCTATAAGCTTTTTATCCCACTTTAGATCTACACGCTGTTTTCTTTCATGTAATTGGCAAGAGTCCATGAGCTAGTGATGTATGGGATACACAATCCTACCAGGAGAGGCAAAGTTTCCCAAACCTCAAAATGCCTATAAATACACCCCTCACCACACCCACAATTCAGTTTTACAAACTTTGCCTCCTATGCAGGTGGTGAAGTAAGTTTGTGCTAAGATTTCTATGTTGATATGCGCTTCTCAGCATTTTGAAGCCTGATTCTTCTCAGAGTACAGCGAATGTCAGAGGGACGTGGAGAATATCACCTATTGAATGCAATTATTTTCCTAACGGGGTCTTTTTCATAGGTTCTCTGTTATCGGTCGTAGAGATTCATCTCCTACCTCCCTTTTCAGATCGACGATATACTCTCATATACCATTACCTCTACTGATAACTGTTTCAGTACCGGTTTGGCTATCTGCTATATGTGGATGGGTGTCTTTTGGTAAGTATGTTTTTATTTCTTAAAGGGACATTAAACACTTTTAGATGGTAATATAAAATGATAAATTGTATATAATAAAACAACTCTGCAATATACTTTCATTATTTATGTTGTCCTCTTTGCCTGCAATTCCATTCTGTAATTGTGAGCTGTTCAGTTCCTGTTAGAAATGGAAGTCCAGAACACTGTTAAATCCAGCACAACCATTGGCTGCACACTCTAGTGACCTATTTATAACTGTCCCTAATTGGCCACAGCAGAGAAGGTAACACAAGTTACAACATGGCAGCTCCCAGTGTTTTATAGATGCTAAAACTTTACACTTATTTTGTCACTTTTTAAACAAATAATGAAACTTTAAAAAATACATCTACATGTTAGTCATGGACTAATCTTTTCTTTGAATGCATCATTCTATCTAGCATATATTAAGTGTGTAATGTCCCTTCAATACACCTCAGCTATAGTTTGGAACTTTATGCATTTATATAAAGTTCTAAATATATGTATTGTACTTATATTTGTTATGAGTCAGGTTCATGTATTTCCTTTTGCAGATTGTCAGTTTCATATTTGGGGAAAGTTAATATTAAGAAATATTTTTCTTTCCTGGGGTTTAGCCTTTTTTTCAATTGACTACTTTGTTTCAAATTGCGGGCTGACTTAGGCTCGCGGGTGCGTTAAATGCTACACTTTATTGCGTCATTCTTGGCGCGAAAGTCACGTCCCTTGATGCAAGTTCGTAATTTCCGGCGTCGTAATTGACGCAGAGGTTTCACACAGGGTTGCGTCGTTAGTGACGCAAGTGTGTCATTTCCGGACATGGTTGGGGGCAAAAAAAATTTCAGTTTCGTTGTGTGTCATACTTGGCGCCAAACTTTTTTCATTATTTATTGCCCCATTGCTTTTGCCTCTTGCCTTTTTCTATATCAGAGGGCTATGCTATTTGCATTTTTTTCCATTCCTGAAACTGTCATATAAGGAAATTGATAATTTTGCTTTATATGTTGTTTTTTCTTTTACATTTTGCAAGATGTCTCAATCTGATCCTGCCTCAGAAGTATCTGTTGGAACTTTGCTGCCTGACATTGGTTCTACCAAAGCTAAGTGCATTTGTTATAAAATTGTGGAGATTATATCTCCTAATGTCATTTGTATTAGGTTGTCATGATAAACTTTTACATGCAGATAGTGTGTCCATCAGTAATAGTACATTGCCGGTTGCAGTTCCTTCAACTTCTAATGTACATGATATACCTATGAATTTTAAAGAATTTGTTACTGATTCTATTCAGAAGGCTTTGTCTGCATTTCCACCTTCTAATAAGTGCAAGAGGTCTTTTAAAACTTCTCATAAAGTTGATGAAATTTCAAATGACCGACAACATAATGAATTATCCACCTCTGATGATGATCTATCTGATTCAGAAGATCCTTCCTCAGAGATTGACACTGACAAATCTACTTATTTATTTAAAATGGAGTATATGCGTTCTTTGTTAAAAGAAGTGTTAATTACTTTGGATATTGATGAAGCTAGTCCTCTTGATATTAAAACCAGTAAACATTTAAATTCTGTTTTTAAACCTCCTGTGGTTACTCCAGAGGTTTTTCCTATTCCTGATGCAATATCTGATATGATTTCTAAGAAATGTAATAAGCCGGGTACTCCTTTTAATCCTTCTGCAAGGTTTAAAAAATTGTATCCTTTACCAGCAATTTCAATAGAGTTTTGGGAAAAGATCCCCAAAGTTGATGGGGATTTTTCTACTCTTGCTAAATAAACCACTATTCCTATGGAAGATAGTACTTCCTTTAAAGATCCTTTAGATAGGAAGCTTGAATATTATCTAAGGAAATCCTATTTATATTCAGGTCAACTTCTTAGGCCTGCAATTTCTTTGGCTGATATTGCAGCTGCTTCAACTTTTTGGTTGGAGAATTTAGCGCAACAAGAATTGGATTCTGACTTATATAGCATTGTTCGTTTACTGCAACACGCTAATCATTTTATTTGTGATGCTATTTTTGATATTATCAAAATTGATGTTAGATCCATGTATTTAGCTATTTTAGCTAGAAGAGCTTTGTGGCTTAAATCTTGGAATGCTGATATGAAATCTAAGTCTAGATTACTATCTCTTTCTTTCCAAGGTAATAATGTATTTGGTTCTCAGTTGGATTCTATTATTTCAATTGTTACTGGGGGGAAGGGATTTTTTTGTCTCAGGATAAAAAAACTAAGGGTAAATCTAAGGCTTCTAATCGTTTTTGTTCCTTTCGTCAAAATAAGCAACAAAAACCTAATCCTTCCCCCAATGAATCTGTTTCCAATTGGAAGCCTTCCTCAAATTGGAATAAATCCAAGCCTTTTAAGAAACCAAAGTCAGCCCCTAAGTCCGAATGAAGGTGCGGCCCTCATTACAGCTCAGCTGGTTAAGGTTTTTCAAGGATGTTTGGGCAAATTCTGTCCAAAATCAATGGATTCAGAGCATTGTCTTTCAGGGGTACCAAATAGGATTCAGAGTAAGACCTCCTGTGAGAAGATTGTTTCTCTCATGCATCCCAGTGAATCCAGTAAAAGCCCAGGCTTTCCTGAAGTGTGTTTCAAAACTGGAGGTTTCAGGGGTAATCATGCCGGTTCCTTTTCAGGAACAAGGTCTGGGGTTTTGTTAAAATCTATTCATTGTCCCAAAGAAAGAAAATTCATTCAGACCAGTTCTGGATCTGAAAATTTTGAATCGTTATGTAAGAGTACCAACTTTCAAGATGGTGACTATAGGGACTATTCTGCCTTTTGTTCAGCAAGGACATTATATGTCTACAATAGACTTGCAGGATGCTTACCTTCATATTGCAATTCATCCAGAACATTATCAGTTCCTAAGATTCTCTTTTCTAGACAAGCATTACCAATTTGTTGCTCTTCCATTTGGCCTAGCAACAGCTCCAAGAATCTTTTCAAAGGTTCTGGGTGCCCTACTCTCTGTAATCAGAGAGCGTGGTATTGTGGTATTTCCTTATTTGGACGATATCTTGGTACTCGCTCAGTCTTTACATTCTGCAGAATCTCACACGAATCAACTAGTCTTGTTTATTCGAAAACATGGTTGGAGGATCAATTTACCAAAAAGTTTTTTGATTCTTCAGACAAGGATCACCTTTTTAGGTTTCCAGATAGATTCAGTGTCTATGACTCTGTCTCTAACAGACAAGAGACATTTGAAATTGGTTGCAGCATGTCGGCACCTTCAGCCTCAGTCATTCCCTTCAGTGGCTATGTGCATGGAAGTTTTAGGCCACATGACTGCAGCATCGGATGTGATTCCTTTTGCTCGTGTTCACATGAGACCTCTCCAGCTTTGCATGCTGAATCAATGGTGCTGGGATTATACAAAGATGTCACAATTAATATCCTTAAATCCCAATATTCGACACTCTCTGACATGGTGGTTAAATGTTTGTTTTTACCTAAGGTTGTGAATTCTAACAACATTAGTAGAGAAATTGTTGTCACTTCCTTGTGTCCTAATCCTAAGAATTCTTTGGAAAGATCCTTACATTCTTTGGATGTGGTGAGATCTTTGAAATATTATGTTGAAGTTTCTAAAGATTTCAGGAAGACTTCTAGTCTATTTGTTGTATTTTCAGGTCCTAGGAAAGGTCAGAAGGCCTCTGCTATTTCCTTGGCCTCTTGGTTAAAGCTTTTGATTCATCAAGCTTATTTGGAGTTGGGTCAAGCCCCGTCTCAGAGAATTACAGCTCATTCTACTAGATCAGTCTCCACTTCGTGGGCTTTTAAGAATGAAGCTTCAGTTGATCAGATTTCCAAAGCAGCGACTTGTTCCTCTTTGCATACACTTACTAAATTCTACCGTTTTGATGTATTTGCTTGTTCTGAAGCAGTTTTTGGTAGAAAAGTTCTTCAGGCAGCTGTTTGCAGTTTGATTCTTCTGCTGATGTTTTAAGTTTTTCTTTTCTTCATGAGAATAACTTATATTTTGGGTTGTGGATTATTTTCATCATTTTGCTGTTGTTTATTTTTATCCCTACCCTCTCTAGTGACTCTTGCGTCGAGTTCCACATCTTGGGTATTGATATCCCATACGTTACTAGCTCATGGAATCTTGCCAATTACATGAAAGAAAACATAATTTATGTAAGAACTTACCTGATAAATTCATTTATTGGCAAGAGTCCATGAGGTCCACCCTTTTTATGGTTGTTATGATTTTTTTATATAAAGCACAATTATTTCCAAATTCCTTTGTTGATGCTTTTTACTCCTTTCTTTATCACCCCACTACTTGGCTATTCGTTAAACTGAATTGTGGGTGTGGTGAGGGGTGTATTTATAGGCATTTTGAGGTTTGGGAAACTTTGCCCCTCCTGGTAGGATTGTATATCCTATACGTCACTAGCTCATGGACTCTTGCCAATATGAAAGAAATTAATTTATCAGGTAAGTTCTTACATACATTATGTTTTATCTTAGTTGAATCTTTAAGAATATGCACATAACTCAAAATGTTTTATGGCACTTTAAGGTATTTAAACATGAAAAGTGATTTGAAAGAGCAACAGGAAAAGGATTAAATGCAATAACATAGCGAGTAGTTACTATTCTTTTGTAGTTCTGTGCAGCTTAAAGTGAAAGTAAATCCTAGCGTTTTACAAACGTTAGGATTGACTATTGAAGACAATTAAAGGGGACTTTCATTCATGAAGTATAAGATACTTCATGTAGAAAGCTCCTTTATTTGTTTCAATCGATCGCCGTTCTTAGCTGCTACAGCAGCCCACGGCTAAGCTGGATTTACTGCACGGCTATTGGCTAAGAGGTGAAAACGTCACTTCTTAGCAAAAAAAATGTTTAGCCGTGGGCTTCTGTAGCAGCTAAGAACAGTGATAGATTGAAACAAATAAAGGAGCTTTCTACATGAAGTATCTTATACTTCATGAATGAAAGTTCACTTTATTTGTTTCAATAGTCAATCCTAGCGTTTGTAAAATGCTAGGATTGACTTTTACTTTGAAGGGATACTAAACCCAATTTTTTTATTTCATGATTCAGATAGAGCATGAGATTTTAAGCACCTTTCTAATTTACTCCTATTATAAATTTTTCTTTATATGTACAACCCTATGATTAAACAAAGCAGGAGTCTATTAACAAATAAAACTGATTTCATAGCACAGAGCCAATTAGGTTTTGACTTTTATGTCCCTTTAAAGAAAAAACATTGTGGATGAAAAGCAAATGAAATTCACATATTTGAGTCAAATTATTACAGTAGGCAAGTGCAAAAACCTCCAAATATGTCCATTTAACTGTTTTATTTGTAAAACTAAGCTTCTCTATTTTATTTGCAATGTAATAAATACAATTACTCTACATGCTCCATTAAATTAGGTTATTTTCATACTTTTTTTTTAATATTACCACCACCGTGTCAATATAAATCTATGATAGTTACCAATATGTAATTAAAATATTTCAGATTTAAATTACAAACACAATTAAAATGGTTCTCTATGTATTTTATTAGCTTATTTACCAATTATATAGCAGAGCTGGTATTCTCAGTCATAAACTGCTCCATTAAACATGTACAATTAGAATGACTGGCACTATGCAATTGATAGTAATGAATTTGTTTTCTTTTTATGCAACCATTGACAAAAAACTAGTTTTATCATCTGTTAAATTGTATACAATTCAAAGAATGTATGGGCAATTGAAAAAAAAGTTAATACTCACACTCTTTCTATTCTACAGATCAGTTTACTGTGGTTTATTTTTTTATTTATTTTTCATTTTCTTTAAGTTTTAAGGCCACAAAGTTAAAGGGAGACTAAACTCAAGTTTTTTTCTTTCATGATTCAGATAGAGCAGGCAATTTTAAGCAACTTTCTAATTTACTCCTAGAGACTGAAGAAACATTCGCCTAGATTTAGAGTTCTGCGATAGCCGTCAAAACCAGCGTTAGGGGCTCCTAACGCTGGTTTTGGGCTACCGCTGGTATTTAGAGTCAGTCAGGAAAGGGCAGTGGCGTCACTAGGGTTGGTGTCACCTGGTGCGGTAAGTTATGGTGTCACCCCCCCCCCAAGAAAGCAGACACACACAAAAACACAGGCAAACACACATACAAACACTCAGACACACTTAAAACATACTCAGATGCACACACAAACACTCGGAAACACACTCAGACACACACACAAAAACACACACACAAAAACACTGAGACACACACACACAAAAACTCAGACACACACTTACAAAATATGTAAACTGCACTGCATTAATTATAAAGCACATGCCTAGAGCTGCTCCCTGGCTCAGCAGAGCATCAAATGAAAGATAAACAGAGCACTCTAAAAATAAATCACTAAAGAAAAGTTTTAGGTGCAAACTATGAAAATTCTGCTCTCTGACTCTGTTCCAAGCCTGTCAGTGCACAGCCCCGGGCCGCATGCCTACTGCTTCTTATGGCCAATCACCTCTGCACTCTGCCCACCCCCAGACCCCCGCCCGCCCTCCTACCTGTTCAGTGTGCACTTAGTGTACCGTAACCGTAATGGTCTGGTGGACATCATACGTGGCTCCTTCATTTTAAAGACAGTGTCAAACAGTCATGCGGTCAGGTGCCAGGCATCCCCTCATGATTTGCCAGTTCCCATTTAGAGAGAGAGCACAGCAGTGAGTGACTCCACTGCTCCAAATGTCACTGAGCAGTGAGCACAGATAGGCAGGCAGGTTTAGGCTAGCAGCGCAACTTTGCAAGCCCCACGGCATGCCCACAACATTCATAGCGAAATTGGGCAGGGGAGAAGCAAAGTACAAACAAGCAAAAGCAGCCAGGAAAACTATTTGTTGAAATTGCAGCACTGGCTCAAGGGGCAAAAAAATTGTTTGTCTACATCTTCCCCAGTCCCACCAATGTTCACAAATGTCAGCCCCTCTAATAAAAAAAAATCTATGCATCTCAACATTGTATTTCTTTGAATTTCAATAAAATTTAAAAAAAATTTTTTTTGGTGTCACCCCCTGGAGGGTGTCACCCGGGTGCGGTCTGCCCCCCCGCCCCCCCTAGTGACGCCACTGGGAAAGGGTCTAACGCTCACTTTGCAGCCGTGACTTTTCTATACTGCAGATCCCCCTACACCATTTGCGTATCCTATCTTTTCAATGGGATCTTTCTAACGCCAGTATTTAGAGTCTTGGCTGAAGTGAGTGTTAGAAATCTAACGACAAAACTCCAGCCGAAGAGAAAAGCCAGGAGTTAAGAACTTTCTGGGCTAACGCCGGTTCATAAAGCTCTTAACTTCTGTGCTCTAAAGTATACTAACACCCATAAACTACCTATGTACCCCTAAACCGAGGTCCCCCCACATCGCTGCCACTGCTCTTTTGCCTGTAAAAAAAAACATACAATACCCCCCCCAACATTACAAGCCACCACCCACATACCCCTAATCTAACCCAAACCCCCCTTAAATAAACCTAACACTAAGCCCCTGAAGATCTCCCTACCTTGTCTTCACCACGCCGGGTATCACCGATCCATCCACAAGAGGCTTCGAAGTCTTCATCCAAGCCCAAGCGGGGGCTGAAGAGGTCCATCATCCGGCTGAAGTCTTGATCCAAGCGGGGGCTGAAGAGGTCCATCATCCGGCTGAAGTCTTGATCCAAGCGGGGGCTGAAGAGGTCCATCATCCAGCTGAAGTCTTCTATCAAGCGGCATCTTCAATCTTCTTTCTTCTGGCTCCATCTTCATCCCGCCGACGCGGAACATCCATCCTGGCCGACGACTTCCCGACGAATGACGGTTCCTTTAAGGGACGTCATCCAAGATGGCATCCCTCGAATTCCGATTGGCTGATAGGATTCTATCAGCCAATCGGAATTAAGGTAGGAAAATCAGATTCAGCCAATCAGATTGAGCTTGCATTCTATTGGCTGATCGGAACAGGTTTATTTAAGGGGGGTTTGGGTTAGATTAGGGGTATGTGGGTGGTGGGTTGTAATGTTGGGGGGGTATTGTATGTTTTTTTTTACAGGCAAAAGAGCAGAATTCTTTGGGGCATGCCCCGCAAAAGGCCCTTTTAAGGGCTGGTAAGGTAAAAGAGCTTTTCAATTTTTATTTTAGAATAGGGTAGGGCATTTTTTTATTTTGGGGGGCTTTGTTATTTTATTAGGGGGCTTAGAGAAGGTGTAATTAGATTAAAATTGTTGTAATATTTTTATAATGTTTGTAAAAAAAATTTTTATTTTTTGTAACTTAGTTCTTTTTTTATTTTTTATTTTTTGTACTTTTGTACTTTTTTGTACTTTGTAGTTAGTTTATTTAATTGTATTTATTTGTAGGTATTTGTATGAAATTAATGTATTGATAGTGTAGTGTTAGGTTTAATTGTAGATCATTGTAGGTATTTTATTTAATTAATTTATTGATAGTGTAGTGTTAGATTTAATTGTAACTTAGGTTAGGATTTATTTTACAGGTAATTTTGTAATTATTTTAACTAGGTAGCTATTGAATAGTTATTAACTATTTAATAGCTATTGTACCTGGTTAAAATAAATACAAAGTTGCCTGTAAAATAAATATTAATCCTAAAATAGCTACAATATAATTATTATTTATATTGTAGCTATATTAGGGTTTATTTTACAGGTAAGTATTTAGCTTTAAATAGGAATAATTTATTTAATAAGAAATAATTTATTTTGCTAGATAAAAATTATATTTAACTTAGGGGGGTGTTAGGGTTAAGGTTAGACTTAGCTTTAGGGGTTAATAAATTTATTAGAGTAGCGGTGAGGTCCGGTCGGCAGATTAGGGGTTAATACTTGAAGTTAGGTGTTGGTGATGTTAGGGAGAGCAGATTAGGAGTTAATGCTATTTATTATAGGGTTTTTGAAGCGGGAGTGAGGCGGATTAGGGGTTAATAACTTTATTATAGTATCGGTGAGGTCCTGTCGGCAGATTAGGGGTTAATAATTGTAGGTAGGTGGCAGCGACATTGGGGGCAGCAGATTAGGGGTTAATAAATATAATATAGGGGTCTGCGGTGTTTGGGGCAGCAGATTAGGGGTTCATAGGGATAACATAGGTTTCAGCGGTGTACGGAGCGGCAGATTAGGGGTTAATAATAATATGCAGGGGTCAGCGATAGCGGGGGCGGCAGATTAGAGGTTAATAAGTGTAAGGTTAGGGGTGTTTAGACTCGGGGTACATGTTAGGGTGTTAGGTGCAGACGTAGGAAGTGTTTCCCCATAGGAAACAATGGGGCTGCGTTAGGAGCTCAACGCTGCTTTTTTGCAGGTGTTAAGTTTTTTTTCAGCTCAAACGACCCCATTGTTTCCTATGGGGGAATCGTGCACGAGCACGTTTTTGAAGCTGGCCGTGTCTGTAAGCACCGCTGGTATTTAGAGTTGCAGTGGCGGTAAATTATGCACTACGCTCCCTTTTGGAGCCTAACGCAGCCCTTCTGTGAACTCTAAATACCAGCGGTATTTAAAAGGTGCGGGGAAAAAAAAGCAGGCGTAGCTAACGCACCCCTTTGGCCGCAGAACTCTAAATCTAGGCGATTGATAATAGGAGTAAATTAGAAAGTTGCTTAAAATTGCATGCTCTATCTGAATCATGAAAGAAAAAATGTGGGTTTAGTTTCCCTTTAACCCCCTAGTGATCACAGCACAAATGAAAATGTTTAAGGAATATTCAGTATTCATTTAGTTTAAAACTAAATGAATACTGAATAGTACAGGTAACAAATATTCGAGGAAACAAATTTTCTCAAATATTTATTTAAAAATGTTGACCAAACCACATTTTTCACCTGTCCATAACTCTAGAAATAACTGTTGAGTACCCAAATAAAGGCTTCAGAAACGATTGTTCACTGCTTAACTTTTTTCCTTGAGAACGTTTTATATAACCATAACAATATAAATGAATCATAAAATTATCCATTTTCATTAAATTTTGTAAGAATGGTATATCTATCAGTGTATATAAGCAGTGATACATTATTTACTTTTGGTATATATATTTTTTTTCTGTGTTATTGGCAGTTATTGAATGTGAGCAAATAGATTTGTGTGTCCTATTTTAAAGAAAAACTATTTTTTTCCCTTGCTTTACCCAAATGAGATTTGAGCACTACTTGTGCACCAGAGTAAACTATTTGTATGATTGGTCTTATAAGCAAATATAATCTTATTGTTCTTACTATTCTTTCACAAATGTAGTTTGCAAAATGTTATATATAGTGCCCCGTAATTCAGATTTTAATGAGATTTTTGAAGCTTCTATGTGTTTCTTTGCTAATTCATAGTTGCTAGGACACCTTATAACTCAATGTCCCCCTAGCAGCATGCTTTATTTTTTTTAACAAAAGGTACATGTAATATAAATAATAAATGTAACAATTTACTGTATAATAGATTTTCTAGGCCTTTAATCAACTTTTGTGAATAGCAAACAATGTAAATTTATGTCTTGTTGAAGTCATTAAGCTGCAACACAATTTTTGGTTGATAATTTACTATGGGGTCTATCTCAAATTATAAGAGCAGTGCAAAATGGTGTTTATGTGTTTTTATCTGCTTTTTAGTCCAAATTATATTCCTTTTTAACCCATTAGAAACACTTAAAATAGTTGTATGGAGTTGATTTCAAGTGATTTACACTGAGTTAACTCCACCAATACTTTTCAAAGAATTTAACAGCGGCTTTCTAGTCTAGCAGAAAACACTTTTTGTGGAGCCTATTGCATGATTTGGACTTTTGTAATTCAACTGCCATAACTATTAAAACAACAATTTTGACCTGTCTTAAAATACATCACTTGGCTTTTTTTTTTAAATTTGGAAGGTAGGGTTGACACCTCAGATATGCTTTCCTGTGCAGTTATGACTGAGTTACACTTACTGCAGGGTGCAGGGAAGAACACATTGTTCCTTTCAACAGCACATAAATCTTGCAGCATTTGTAACCCATAACTGTCTAGCAAAACATGGCTGAGGTGGTAACACAAGTTGAAGATCACAACCAGAATAATGTCTTGGTTTATTAAAAAGTTAAAGATATATCACCCATTTACCAGACAGGTAACCTGTCCTTCCATGTTCTGTGATTACAAAGCAGCTTGCTGCCAGAATTTTTTTTCCTAGCTGAATAAGTATGAGATATTTGAGATCCTCAGTTTCTAATGTTGCAGACAGGTTAAGAGGCTTTGGTCAATGAAATTGATTGGAATGCCATAGTAAAAAGAAGACACAAAACACAAAGGTCATAGTAAAAAAAGAGAAAAAAATCTGTGTTGGATATAGAGTTGAGACCCAGTCAGTATTTTGGTATATTTGAGGCTCAGGTCAAGTTTATTGAGCTAAAGATTTTTTATTTTAAATTTAAGCTGAATAGCTATTTGCTATGTTATGCAATTTTAATCAAAACTACATGCCTGTTATCCCCCCCACCCCAGAAAAATGACAATCCTAGTTGAATTTGAAATGTTTTATGGCAAACTAAGCAAATGAAATGGGGGCAATATTAGAAAAGTCATAATTTTTTTATGTTTTGTTACAACAGAGGATGGAACTTAACTGTGCTGTATAGTTGCTAATTCTTGCAATAAGATCATTCTAAGGTTGTTGCAATTTTCAAGGTGTCTGGTCCGGACAAGTAGGGCTTGATCTGTTGGTTCATTCTGCATAGAAAAAAGTGATAGTAATCTGAAATTAAATAATTAATGCTTGCAATAAATACAATAAACAGTGATTATTTTCAAGGGGGTGTCTGTGGATTGCAAATTGTGTTATCAATTGCAAACTTAAATCTGTCAAATATTTTTAAGCAACCTTTTGCTATGCACTGTTTAATTACATGATGCATAATATGCATATAAAAAATAAAAATAAAGAAATAGGTTTTATGTCCTTTTAGGAAGGGCAGGGGAGAAAATAACACGATTTGTCATTCCAGTTGTCTCTATTGGCAACTTCTGTGATTTTGTAAGTTAATTATATAATGTTGTTATTATATTCTCCAAGGTTGACATTTAAAAATATGTAATATATGTGTAGTCAGATGAAGGTTATAGTAAATAATTGAATGACAGGGGGAAAAAATAAGCAGTATAGTATCAAAGATGATTCAAGTATAGGTACATATCATAAAGGTGAACTAATTATATCTGCATTACATATTCCTGAATTGCATCTAAGCAATACTATTTCGGTCTTCATACATTGTTTATAAGTACAGCTATTTTTTTCACAGTAGCATTTTTTTTTAATGTATATTACACATACATACATATACACATGTAACTAAATCACTGAATACACTGCAGAGTTAGTGCCAAGTGTATACCCCTAGTTTCTCTAAATACAAGTTAAAGGACCAGTCAACACATTAGATTTGCATAATCAACAAATACAAGATAACAAGACAATGCAATAGCACTTAGTCTGAACTTCAAATGAGTAATACATTTTTTTATAACAAATTTCAAAGTTATGTATATTTCCACACCCCTTGTACCATGTGATAGCAATCAGCCAATCACAAATGCATATACGTATAGTCTGTGAATTCTTGCACATGCTCAGTAGGATCTGGTGACTCAAAAATTGTAAATATAAAAGACTGTGCACATTTTTTTTAATGGAAGTAAATTGGAAAGTTATGTAAAAGAACAAAGTGTATGGAGAAGCGCTAAAAGAAGCTAAAGGTGCGGCAGTAAATCACAAAGATAGATATATAACTGGCTATGCCAAAAATTTAATCGAACAGATAAATAAAATACATAAAAGTAAAGATAGAGTACATAAATGTAAAGATATTAAAATCGGACGTCTCCGATATTATAAAAACACTGAGGTATATAAAAGCACAAAGTCTCGATAAATGCTGTTGCCAATATAGTAAATTCAGTCTCTGAAATACTGTAAATGCATGGGCCCCTCGAACATAAAAAGTCTCACCAAGTAAGGATCAATTTCTAGGTAAGATTAATACGTATTACCTTCTTCTTATAGATGGTCTCAAATTCAATCGGTATGTCCGATAACACCTCAGTGAGGCGTGTGTGTGTGTCCCGTGACGTCACCAGCCAGGGGAGTTGTCTCCAAGTTAAGATCCTATTGGTCAGGATCGCTAGATACGAAGTATAGCGGCCGCTATAATGTGGATTGATAGAATTAAAAGAATCCCCGCTCTTAGTGCAAATAAGCACGTAGGGTTAAACTGGTAGCTTTGTAGGAACTTGTAGCTGGAAATCGCCTTCAGATTTCTTCTTATGATCCTCGGGCTCTGTGTATCCAGTATCGGAACAGGCTTGGCTTGAAATCTTGTCTTTAGTGCTCTGGGTCAGTTGCAACGTGACCTTCTCAGGGCTGTTATGCAATTGGCTAATTAACCAGTCAGTATTGCATATCGGACACAAAGTTTGGTGCTCTCTTGCGCACACTTTTTTACATTAACACTAAATTGGAAAGTTGTTTAAAATTACATGCTGTATCTGAATCATGAAAATTTAATTTAACCTGAGTGTCCCTTTAATTAGAAACTTACTGATTTTTCAATTCACTTATATCTAGTAACTGACATAGCATCGATGGTCTCACCTGCAAACTTACAAACATATATCTTTGTAAAGAAAAAAAGATTTTATGTCACCTCGTACAGTTTTTGATTGACTGAACTGATCCCATGTAATGTGGAGCCAAGACTAAAGATGGCAAAAATTGTGTTGCAGCTTAATGACTTCATAAGTCAGAAAAGTGTACATATTTCTTTATACATCTTTATAAGGCTCATCAGTATAAACTGACATTGAGATATTGAGAAAAACACCAAACTTTGATCAACGTATACTTGAACATTTTTAAACCAAAAAAATAAAAATGCTAGTGGGTCACCCTTTTCAATAGTATATCTCTTGAAAACCTAAAACCACCCTCCTTAAAGGGATACTCAAGTCGAAATAAACTTTTATGATTTAGATAAAGCATGCAGTTTTAAGACACATTCCAATTAACTTCCATCATTAAATTTTATACTCACACTTTCTGTAGAACAAGATTCTACTGAGCATGACCACAAGCTAACAGGGTAAACGTATACTAAACTGTGATTACATAATGTATATCACCTGATACAGTGGGCCAAAAAACGTGAGAAAAAATAAATTTTTTGGAATGCTCATTTAATTTCAGAGTAGGTGCTAGATCATTGTCTTTTTATTATGCACTTGGTAATTATGCAATTCTACTGCATTGAGTGGTCTTTTAATTATGTAAATTATAAAAAATATTTTTTATTGTCAAAAAACAAAAACAGAAAAGATATAAAAAAATGTTCAAATATAAGCACTATGAAATAAGTAAGTATAGCACAGGCATTAATAGGTGGCAAGTCTATCCAGTCCATGTATAATTCCCTCCTTAGACCATAGACATAACAGAGAAGTCTTCCAATGTGAGTGATCTTTTGCCAGTCGTCCAGGGTTCACTTGCCTAAATCTTACCAAGGCTTTCAGCCAAACAGACCATCAAAGGTATAGATGCAGATAAACTACAGGATACTAATACTGAGCTTCTCCTAGAGGTAAAACTCAAGATTACATTTATTAGATAAATATCCTTTTAATTTGAACATTATAATGGCTGTTAAACTATATTTATATATTTATATACTGTAATTTTTTATATATTGCCGAATATTGCATTTGAAATAATTAAAACACTGTGGTATAAAACGAAAGCATATTTATTTTGAAGTTATAAATTTTGCATTATTACATTTAAACAGGATGAAATCCTGGTGGTATGAGATGAAAGAGAATACAGACGTTCTGGCTGCCAATTCCTGTCTGAGAACAGCAGGATTCCTAAAACAATATAGAAGAAAATTGAAACTCAGCGTAGTATTGACTTAAACATAAGTATCACTCCATATGGAATTTTCCTTGTGGATTACAATATTTGTTTACATTTATTTTTATTTTTTTGAAGACAAAAAATAAAAAGGAGCCAAGCTCTATGAAGTTGTACATTAAAAATTCACTCATGCTTATATAAGAAGAATGTTGAATTAGGAAACAGGAATATTTGCAATGATATTCTATTAAATACTAAGCTACATCACCTGCAAACCATAAAGACCATTGCAATTAGTGCTTCTGGGGTTTATCATTTCTGGATGCAATTACATCCTTATTAGACTCAATGGGGATACTTTTTATCATTGTTATCTATTTCAGCACTAATTCAATGAGATGTCTTTGCTGACAAAAATGTTTGAAAACTAAATTGCAACAGCTGTGTCAACTGTTCCTTGGAACCATAAAAGGCCCATTTATTTGTCTACCGCGTAATGGCCTAATCATTCATCACGGCCCTAAATTTTATTTTAACCTTGCACTTGCCTGCAGTAAGTAATCTCTAATTTATTGTTGCCACAAATGTGGGTTTTTAAATAACTTCTGCAAGAGCATGTGTTTACTGTAACATATGTCTTTAATTTGTTTTTAGTGCAATAAAGGGATATAAAGGCATTTGTATTTGCTGCATCTAAGACTGAGTCCGTCATTTAATAAGGCAATACATGTCCTGAATAAAACAATATTGTCATGTTTTCATTTTAATGGAAGTGTGCCCTTCTTAAAGGGACATGAAACCTATTTTTTTTTTATGATTCAGAAAGAGTATGTAATTTTAACCAACTTTCCAATTTACTTCTATTATCTAATTTGCTTCATTTTCTTGATATCTTTGTTTAAAAGCATATGTAAATATGCTTAGTAGCTACTGATTGTGGCTGCACATACATGCCTCATGTTATTGACTCACCCATTTGCATTGCTATTTCTTGAACAAAGCATACCTAAAGAATGAAGCAAATTAGATAATAGAAACAAATTGGAATGTTGTATAAAATTGCAATCTTTATCTGAATCAAGAAAGAAAAACTTTGGGTTTCATTTCCCTTTAACTAAAATTTGAGGGTGTTGCCTTTATGAAGCAGTGATTAAACAGATTATTCACTCACTTACTCAATTACATCAAATATATCAATCACTTCTATATTTATTCCTGCTACTTGCAGGGAATTGTATTCAAGCATAAATAAAAGTTAAGTTTTAGATGTAGGTAGTGCACCTTTATCAACCTATCTTCCATTTTTTTTCCAAGTAATTATTTTTTGGCGGTTAATGACACCAAGGGGCCCATTTATCAAGCTCCGAACGGAGCTTGTAGACCCGTGTTTCTGGCGAGTCTTCAGACTTGCCAGAAACAGCAGTTATGAAGCAGCTGTCTAAAGACCACTGCTTCATAACCCTGTCCGCCTGCTCTGAGCTGGCGGACAGGAATTGCCGGAAATCAACCCGATCGAATACGATTGGGTTGATAGGGGGCGGCGTTGCATCAGCAGCTCTTGTGAGCTGCTGGTACAATGCTGAATACGGAGAGTGTATTGCTCTCCACATTCAGGGAGGTCTTGCGGACCTGATCTGCACTGTCGGATCAGGTCCGCAAGACCTTTGATAAATTGGCCCCCAAGCATTTAAGTCCTGCTCCATACTCTTTATATCCCTTGTCATAGCCTTTAAAAAAAAATTTGGTAGTGCCAACGTTTTTTAAATCAATTTTACACAAGGGCTTTTGATTTGTTATGTGTATTGATACATTTTAACTGAAAAATTTGCAGAAGGGTTAAAGCAAAGCCTGATATAAGACATGTGAGTGTGAAATAAAGACAAGGTCATAATACTTTGAAAGTGAAGGATAGAAATTGTAAAGAATGAGTTTGAGCATTTTTTTTTTCACTAGGCAAAGCAAAGATTAAGATCAAAACAGCATCTCTCTCTCTCTGGGCCCAATTCCCAAAAGCACACCAGTCAGGTGAAATGATCTAATAAGATCTTTCAGTGCTACAATATACCTCACATAATTCTTGAAAGGGAATTTTTATTTTATCTCAGTAACCAGCATTCCCAACATTACTGGAAGAGTCTGGTAGAGTCTGTCCTCCGTAGCTATGGGCAAATGTCTCAGATCCTAGGGACTGCCCAAGCCCCACTCACAGAATGCCCTGAGTCTCCCAACCCCCTCCAATGCCCACCTACATCATACCACAGCTCTGTCCCTCCTGCTGTGGCTCTTGCCCACCAAACAATAATGAAATTAGAGTTTTGCTACATTTACTTAAAAATGAAAATATTCCCATGTAAGTAGTTATTGTTCTGCTACTGTAATCAATAGTCAATCAACATCATCAGTGCTGAAAAATGTATAGTAAACTTCCCTAAAATGAGGAAGAAAATAAAGTGACTGTGTGTGCACATGCCATGTGCTTGCTCAATTAAACGTCTGGGACTCTAGCATCCTGATTGAAGTCCCTTTACAGTGAGATGTGTCTACTGAGAAGATTTTGAGGCAAAATATATATTTTTTTTACATAGAGAAGTTCATGTGATATTTTCTAGTCAGCTTTTTCAACTATGCCAGTTCACTTTACAAAATGCATTACATTATGTTTTGTATCTAAACAATTTTCTAATTTACCTCTACTTTCAGATTTGCTTTGTTCTTTTAAGGTTATTTAAGAGCATAACTAAGTAGGTTCAGGAGCAGTTGGTGATTGGTGGCTGCAGAAATATGACTCCTGTTATTGGTTCACCAAATATATTCAGCTAGAACCAAGTAGTACATTGCTACTTTTGAGATGGCACTTCAACAAAGGATGCTAATATAACAACATACATTTGACAATATAAGTAAATTGGAAAGATGTTTAAAATTGCACTCCCTGTCTGATCCATGAAAGTTTAATTTTGACTTTACTATTCATTTAACTTCTTCATTTCAGAAAGTGAACTGGACAAGGAAGTTTTTTGGACTAGACAAGAGGACATTTTCAGGATGTGTCTGTAGTTTTCTCACAACTTTCATTATATTCTGTAATCATTTTACTCCAGCAGGTCTCACTGGTTTATTCAGATAAGTTTATGCTGTACACAGTACACATATAGGGACCCATTTATTATGCTGTAGATACAGCTTTGGGACCTCAGTGATTCAAGCTCACCTCAAGTAACCTTGAAATGCTAGTTAAGTAACTGAGGTCTTAGGATAGCAGCTACTTAACTTCTTTGCCACTTAAAGTTTAGTGGATTTCAGTCATCCTGATCTGAGCACATCAGTATGATTGATGCTGTTCCTGATAGCAAACTTTGCCTGCCCAGCAAATGATAAATGAGGCCATAGTATTTAACTTATAGTAAAACATTATACAGCAAACGAGAAGCATATACATGTTAAACTGCATTGAATACACTAAGAAATATTAACCCTCCCATCTGCTGACCAGAGGGCTTTTTACTTACTATAGAAGACAGCTCACATATATCTAAGACTTTGAGATTCAACCCTTTACTAAGAGATTTCGGGCAGTTCTGCATATAGATTTCACTCCAAGCTGTTTTTGAGAATGTATCCCTACTTTTAGATGAAAGATTTCCAATCTCACTAATCTTCTGTCCTCTCTTCAAATTCAAAGTATGTGTAGTCCAAGCTTAATGCTTCACATCAAAAGCTTACATTCTAATATGAAATAATAAGACAATCAAATATAACTACAAACTGCAATGCTTTGTTTTTTTGGTATCTAAATTAGTGGACTAACATGCCTACATGTACCTAATTAGCACTAAAAATAAACATATGCAAGCAAATCTAATAACAGAGGAATGTAGTATCCTTGGCAGCAAATGGTTTTATCTTTTGAAATTAATGAAGAAAAGCTTTTTCTTCCCTTTGCAACAATAGATCATAACAGAAAAAGCTTCCTGTGCATATAATTGTGTACACATTTAATATGATCAAATTACTCAGCACTTTGCTACATGGAAAATGTGTTGCTGCCAAACAAAATGATTATGTTTAGGGGTTTTGATGTAAAATTCTGAGATCAATGGATCTGGTTGCATCTTGTTAAATTGACTAATCTATTCAGATACAAGAAACCAGGTGCAGGGGCAATGACTAATATTTGGGATTTCTAGATATATCTGCTACTTTTACCTATTTGTGCTACTTTCTAAATAAAAATACTAAGAAGTGATAATTCCATTAACACTGTCAAAAGAAAACAAAGCTCTTGACATTTCTCACAGAACAAAATAAATGTTAAAGTGATGGTAAATCTGAGTATTTAACAATCCCTAGGATTTACCATCACTAAAAATAAAGTGGAATTTAAGTCATCAGTTATTAAAAAAAAGGGTGCTACACTCACCCTTACAGTGCCGCTGCAGCTTGCTAACCGTCCATGGCACAGTGCTCTCCTTCAATGAGGTGACGTTTGCACCTCTAAAACAATATTGGTTTAGAGGTGCAAATGTCACCTCACTGGTAGAAGAGCGCTGTGCCATGGACTGACAGAGCAGATAACGTTAGCAGGCTGCATCATCAAAGTTAGGGTGATTTTAGCAACCATGTTTTAATAACTGATGACATAAACTCCACTTTATTCTTAGTGATAAGCCTAATGGAATTTATATCCCTTTCCTTTGTGTGGCCAATCAGGAACATATGTAAATTAGCTTGTGTTCTGATATAAGTAAACACTATGTAGCATATTAAATGGATGGTTGAATTTTACCATACTTAATTGTAATGGAGAACTAAAGTATCTCTGGAGAAAGTTGAATTTCTGAGGTATGTTTGAACTCTTATCAAAGCAATCACTCTGTAGAATGTTGCATGGCTGGGCAAATGTCTCCATACTTGTGTGATGGAGAAATTGCAGTCTCTCTGTAGGAAGTTAAACAAATACAATGTCAGGAGTGTTTTAAAGCAAAATCATCCTAGATAATGAATGCATACAGTGCAATACCGTTTTATTTCCCTTGATTAAACATTGTATGGGTGATTACATATTGAATTTAATGTGTCTTTTATAGCAGAAGATTCATCCTCCTCGTTTAATCATGGTTATTAGCTTAGGACAGAGTTATTCATCCTTTTCAAATGAGGGGTTCACATTAACATTATTTATTTTCTCAAAGTCTATTTTCTTAAACAATGCTTTATCCCTAAATATGTCATTTATTTTGCCTAAGCAAAGCAAAAATATATATACACACAGCCGCATAATTGGACACATTGGATCACCCTTTGGAGGGCATGAATTAAGAAGTGCAATATCCTTCAAATATATCTGTCACCTGTGTGGATGAGTGATATAGGCTGGCACTATGGGCTCCATTTATTAAGCTTTGGAGCCCACGTTTCTATTTAATCTCTCTACCACCTAAAGTGTGGCAGATTTCAATCATCCAAATCTCATCAGGATGATTGACAGCCATGTACAATTAGGGAGGCAGCATTGCACAAGCAGTGGCTTGAACAATGTTAAATGCAGGCAGCGGGCAGTGACAGTGAACCTCGTCTGCCATCAGATGATAAATGGAGCCCTATTTGTATACTATATATTATATAATTCCATCTTTATATACAAACACTATACAATTTGTGAAATTTGTGAAATACACATACATACACGCACAGACACACACACATACACAAACATACACACACATATACACACACACACACCACATACATATACACACACATACACACACACACACACATATACACACACACCACATACATACATATATATATATATATATATATATATACATACACATACACAAACACACCACATACATACATACACACACACACATATATACACACACACACACACACCACATACATATACACACACATACACACACACACACACATATATACACACACACACACACACATACATACACACACACACACACACACATATACACACACACACCACATACATATACACACACATACACACACACACACATATATACACACACACACACACACATACACATACATACACACACATATACATATACACACCACATACATACATATACACACACATACACACACATATACATATACACACACACCCCATACATACATATACACACATACAAAAAATAGCTACATATTTAACATAGTTAAAAATTAATGGTGCTTTTTGGCACCCACAGTAAACATTAGAGCTACCACATTTACCTAACAATCCAAATTAACAGGCATCAAGGGTCACATACAATCCATGATTTCAATGTGGTTCTGCTTAAAACAGATCTATTATTTCTAGTCTCTTTAGCTTTTAAGGAACAAGCTTGGATAACCATGTTATTTAAAACAAGCTAAATAGTTATGTAAAATTATTTTAGGCAGAATTGTTGAAAGTCAGCTGTAGTATTCAGCTTCATAAATATTCCATTGATGCATGTTTAAACTTAAAGAGATACTAAACTCACATTTTTTCTTTCATGATTCAGATAGAGCATGCAATTTTAAGAAACTTTCTAATGTACTCCTGTTATTAATTTGTATTTGTTCACTTGCTATCTTTATTTAAAAAGCAGGAATTTAAAACTTAGGAGACGGCCAATTTTAGGTTCAGTACCATGGATAGTGCTTGCTTATTGGTGGCTGACATTTAGCAACCAATAAGGGAGCTTAACCCAGATTCTGAACTAAAAGTTGGCCGGCTCTGAAAGGGACAGTAAAGTAAAAAAAACTTTTATGATTCAGATAGGGCATGTAATTTTAAACTACTATCCAATTTTCTTTTATCACCAATTTAGCTTTGTTCTCTTGGTATTCTTAGTTGAAAGCTAAACCTAGAAGGTTGATATGCTAATTTCTTAGACCTTGAAGGCCCCCTTTAATCTGAATGGTTTATCACCACTAAAGGGCATTAGTTCATGTGTTTCATATAGATAATATTTAGCTCACGCACGTGAATTTACAGAGGAGTGAGCACTGATTGGCTAAAATACAAGTCTGTCAAAAGAACTGAAATAAGGGGCAGTCTGCAGAGGCTTAGATACAAGGTAATTACAGAAGTAAAACGTGTATTATTATAACTGTGTTGGTTATGCAAAACTGGGGAATGGGTAATAAAGGGATTATCTTTCTATTTAAACAACAAAAATTCTGGTGTTAACTGTTTCTTTAAGCTTTACATTCCTGCTTTTTAAATAAATAAATATAGCAATAGAACAAAGAAAAATTGATAATAGGAGAACATTAGAAAGTTGCTTAAAATTGTATGCTCTGGGGCCTATGTAATATGGTGCGAGCAGACATGATCCGATATTGCGGATCATGTCCGCTGCACATCGATAAATGCCAACAGTATACACTGTCAGCATTTATCATTGAACCAGCAGTTCTGGTGAGCTGCTGGTGCAATGCCGCCCCCTGCAGATTTGCGGCCAATCGGCTGCTAGCAGGGGGTGTCAATCAACCAGATCGTATTCGATAGGGTTGATTTATGTCTGCCGCCTCAGAGCAGGCAGACAGGTTATGACCGCTGCATCATAAATTCTGTTTCCGGCAAGCCTACGAAACTTGATAAATATCTGAATCATGAAAGAAAAAAATGTGGGTTTAGTATTCCTTTAAAGAGTTAACTATAGACTTAGCTATCACGTGGCAGGAAATGTTCCAATGAACTGTTTGCATAAATATTTTGCACACAATATTATTCCCTCTGTTTATATTTATATAGAGAGAAATAACAAAAAACTATGTGAGAGTTATTTCATGATTCATTTTTTGCTGAAATGAGGTTTTAAAAGCTGTTTCATGATTTTATTCTCTGTGAAACAGCTTAGCATTCAGATCATATCCCTTTTTAATTGCCACTTTATAGTTTGTGAAGATGTTACGCAGTTGTAAAATACTGAGCTTTACTGCAGCTAAAGGAAAATTTATCTGAACAGATGCATTACTGTTACAGTAAAGAATGGACCCATTCTACTTTATCAGCAACCAAGGGGAAGGTTAATGGCTATGATATATCTTTTATGTTATGCTTGAAACATGGACTTTTTGTGATTTTTAAGATTTACAGGGTAGCAGAGTATTTTGCTGTTAGCAGCTGGGTTGCTTATTTGTAACACATGGCTAATATAAAGGTGAACTGTTTTAAATGCATACATTTTTTTTTTATATGTTTTTGTGTCATTTCCAAATACTAATCAATTTTGTTTCAGAATGGAAAATTATAATTCAAAGTAGCTTACGAAATGTAGCAAGTTAAGAAAAATAAATACTACACCAAAATATAATGGATTAAAATAATAGTTTTTACTACAGCTGGTCATTTTTTTCTACTAACTATATTTAGAAACATAGCAAGGGTATTGGCAGCTATTTTGTCTTGGATGATACTCATCAACAACATGAAAAGTGTGACAGCCTAAAGCAGGGATGGGGAACCTTGGCCCTCCAGATGTTTCAGAACTACATTACCCATTAGGCTAATGCACTCTGAAGTCCGGTTGAGGCATCATGGGAAATGTAGTTCTGAAACATATGGAGGACCAAGGTTCCCCATCCCTGGCCTAGAGTCAAATACCAAGAAGATTATAGTAATTTGAATCATGTAAAACAAAAAATCATAGCCAAAAAAGCCTGAATTATATAATTAATTATCTTCTTGATATTGTGGCCTCCATTTATTAAGTTTGAGATTCACTATCATAAGCATATGCAGCCTGCATTTAATATTGGTCATGTGAGCCTGAAGCACTGGGCCTCTGCAGCTAAATAAATGGAGTTCTATATATTTAAAAAAATCCTAAATAGTCAAATAATTTCAACCCACAATTTAGTGCAAGTCTACCTGGATTGTAGGGGAGCCTTTATATAATTCAAAATAAGAAATAATAGTCAAAGCTGGTCCGTTTACATTAGTAATCTGTATTAGTTAACTTTTTTTTGGAAATGGATAACCTTTTACTGAATGCTTTCTTGGATCACAACAGTGAGATAAATCACTTGTAATAATTGAGGTCTAATACCTTGCCATTGAATGTTATCTCCCTTTGACACAAATTCTCAAAATGAACTTTTACAGCATTTAATCAAAATGTTGAAAAGGCAAGTTATCTTCACGTCAGGGACATTTTATGGGTTTAAGATGAAACAGATTTCTTTATCTTGTCGACTTCAATCCAGAAACAATCTCACAGATTTCTAGTCAATTGTCAGTCTTTGGGCTTTGTTTCAACAGTTGAGATGAAGTTGATTTATGTCTTCTCTAGATTAAAAAAAAACAAAAAAAAACAGGATAGTTATATATATATATAGAAAAAAGAGTGTTGAAAAAAGATGTTGTCCATGCTGTAAGAGTATATAAATTGGTTCTCAAACCATGCCATAAACAGATTGGCATAGGCTGGTGCCATGTTTGAGCCCATTGTGGTGCCCATTTGTTGTAAATAATATTTGTTCTCAAATTTAAAATAGTTGTGCGTCAAGCATAGATGTATAAAATCCAGAATGAATTCTGTTGGTGGGCCACAGTACATGGTATCTTTAGTAAGGAATTCTTTGGTTGCCTCAATGCCTATATTGTATGGAATGATGGTATACAGACTGCTAACATCAGGATGTTTTGTGCTCTTGTACACATTAGCCCTTAGACACTGAGTTACATCTTTCACTCTCAACTGTTATAGTATCTGAACCAGCAAGTGACTTACATTTACACACCATTTTACTTAACAGCCTGCCAGCCCCATGGACTCATATATGCATATGCTTAAACATTCCTATCTGTGCTCACACACAAGTCTGCCTTAATATAGTTTGAACATGCACATCGTGGTGATCTTTACTTTACAGCCAGCCAGCCCCTAGACTCTGATCTGCATACCTTGTAACACTTTTAATACGCTATGTGAATTACGGGAATAGTTAGGCATGGTTGCCATGAGAACTCTACCCTGTTATTGCGGTCTGGATGCACGGCTGTTGACGTCATATACATCGACGCCACTCCACCCACATAGTATTCAAGATTGGCACAGACCAAAATCTGTTCACCGCTCAATGCAACATACTTTCTTTCTGAGGTAGGTAAATCTAGTATGCTTGATAATATTCTTGATGACAGCACTGTGCATTGCGATATACTATCAAGGTAATGCTGTCAGTCCCCCAGACAATGTATGCACCTCCATGTATCTTGACTATCTTGAAATATTGCTTAACACAGATTACACAATTTGCAATAGTCACACACACACTTGCAAGCATTTAGGATATTCATGCTATCTGTGACTCATTAGTACACTTATTAAACTAACATGGGTGCTTTGCAGTATGTTTACCTGTGCCTATTTTCCAAGCATGTTTCTGATACAAATACTCACACTAACGTATCTGCTAGTATTGTTGTATATGTATCTTTGAATGTATGGATATATTAGATAAGGATAGGAGTCTTTTTAGTCTTGTTAGTCTTTTTTGTCTAGTTTAGTCCTTTTAGTTTCTTCTAATCTTTATGTCTTCTTTGATTTCAGTTGTTCCATTACTATCTGGTCTATATTACTGCTTATGCCACTTATTTTGTATTTATAGAACTAGCCACAACACACTTGGCGTTGTTGTGTACAATTGGACTTTGTTCTTGCTTTAACTATTGTTGATTAACATTTACTATGTACTTATGTTCAGTAAATGACATATATCTGACAGGTTTTTAGCGCTTGTATGTATGTACAATCTAAAGGTTCTGGACCTTACCACATATATTATATTAGCAGTTATGGGGACACCCTAATATAGCCCATGTATCTACAATTTTTGTTTAATTACTTATTATGTATTTATCTCTCATCTTTTTCTCTCCTTATGTATTTTTTCCATTGATTTTCTTTGCAAGTGTTGTATGGCTGTACATCTTGTTTAATATGGTGTCTTACACTTAGTGGCACTAACTGTTTTCTTTTAACCTTGTATCTTACCTGTAGAAACAGTCTTGATAAAGGTCCCTGTGAGGACCGAAACATTGACTGACTGAATTGGTCAACTATCAATAAAATTTTGTGTTAACTAAGTCCTGTGAGTGCCTCTTCTTTCCATGAAAGTTTATATATATATATATATATATATATATATATATTTATCTGTGTACATATGCATTTATGTATTTATGTGTATATATGTATTTACAGATGTATACAGTCGTATGTAAAAGTTTAGGCACCCCTGACAATTTCCCCGATTTTCATTACTGTATAAATAATTGTGTGTCTGGATCAGCAATTTAATTTTGATCTATCAAATAACTGAAGGACACAGTACTATTTCAGTAGTGACATGAGGTTTATTGGATCAACAGAAAATGTGCAATATGCATCCAAACGAAATTAGACAGGTGCATAAATTTGGGAAAACCAACAGAAATATTGCATTAATATTTAGTAGAGCCTCCTATAACAGAAATAAAAGCCTCTAGATGCTTCCTATAGCCTGTAATTAGTGTCTGGATTCTGGGTGAAGGTAATTTGGACCATTTCTCCTTTCAAAGCATCTCCAGTTCAGTTAGGTTTGATGGTTGCTGAGCATAGACAACCCACTTCAAATCACTTCACATATTTTCAATGATATTCAGGTCTGGGGACTGGGATGGCCATTCCAGAACATTGTACTTGTTCCTCTGCATAAATGCCAGAGCATATTTTGAGCAGTGTTGTGGATTCTTGTCTCGTTGAAATATCCAGCCCCGGTGTAACTTCAACTTTGTGACTGATTCCTCAACATTATTCTCAAGTATCTGCTGATATTGAATGGAATCCATGTGACCCTCAACTTTAACAAGATATCCAGTAGCGGCACTGGCTACACAGCCCCACAGCATAATGGAACATCCACCAAATAATTTTTCTGTGGGTAGCAAGTGTTTGTCTTGGAACACTGTGTTCTTTTGCTGCCATGCATAACGCCCCATGTTACGACCAAATAACTCAATCTTTGTTTCATCAGTCCACAGCACCTTCTTCCAAAATGAAGCTGGCTTGTCCAAATATGCATTTACATACCTCAAATGACTCTGTTTGTGGTGTGTGTGCAGAAAAGGCTTCTACCACATCACTCTCCCATATAGCTTCTCCTTGTGCAAAGTGTGCTGAATTGTTGAACGATGCACAGTGACACCAACTGCAGCAAGATGATGTTGTAGGTCTTTGGAGGTGGTCTGTGGGCTGTTTTTGACCGTTCTCACCCTCCTTTGTCTTTGCCTCTCCAATATTTTACTTGGCCTGCCACTTCTGGCCTTAACAAGAACTGTGCCTGTGGTCTTCCATTTCCTTACTAGGTTCCTCACAGTGGACACTGGCAGCTTAAATCTCTGTGATAGCTTTTTGTAGCCTTCCCCTAAACCATAATGTTGAACAATCTTTGTTTTTAGGTCATTTGAGAGTTGTTTTGAGGCCCCATGTTGCCACTCTTCAGAGGAGAGTCTAAGAGAACAACACCTTGCAATTGGCCACCTTAAATACCTTTTTCTCATGATTGGATGCAACTGTGTCCTTCAGTTATTTGATAGATCAAAATTAAATTGCTGATCCAAACACCCAACTATTAATAAATTAAAATCATGGAAATTGTCAGGGGTGCCTAAACTTTTGCATACAACTGTATATATATATTGAAGCCCTTTGCAGTCAAGTAGATGAAAACATCTAAAAGCACTATGCAATATTTATATTTAATAAAGTGTTTAACTGTATTTACTGTAAATATTTCACATTCTAATCTTTTTCAAATAGGGGAATATGTTCTAAGCATTTTTAAATAGACATTCCTATATATATATATCTGTATATATATATATATATATATATATACCTGAATATAATCTTCTATATACAAAGGTTTAGATATAAATTGTACCAAAATACCATCAGATATATCTAGAAATAAGTATTTATGAATATCCTATATTATAAAAGACAAGTGTTTGTCTGAAGCCGTCATGTGCAGTTCAGACAAACACTTGGCCTTAGACAGCAGCTGATCGCACGCGCACCCACCCGACTTCGCACGCGCCACCCCCTGCAGATGAAAGCAGCAGCGCGAGGACCGGGCAAAGAGCACAGCTGATCGCACGCGCACCCCTGCAGATGTAACCAGCAGCGCGAGGACGAGAGAGAGAGAGAGAGAGAGAGAATATTAAATATAACACAACACGGCCCGTGTGAACGGGCTTTAGGACTAGTATATAATATATTCTGCTATTTGAAGAACATTGGAATGTGAAATATTCATATTTTCATGACGGATTAGCGCTCTTGAGAATATGCGTTTTGGTTAGCAGGGTTTTATCAGCTTTTTTTGCTCCATTGACTTCTATGGGGGAATAGGTCAACGTGTGCGCAGTATTCTAACGTCCCCATTTTACGTGCATTGGCTTATCGGGCAAGCAAAAACTTTTTACTTTCAAATTAATGCAAGTGCTACACAACCCATGCAAAATGTCTACTTACTTCTACCACAGTTAGCTTGCGAGAGGGAGTACTAAATATCATTCTACTTGAAATCTAGCCCACAATGTTTTTTTTATGCATGGTAAAAAAATAATACAATATAACTTTCATTTTTATTTAACCTACCTTCTGTATTTTACCTCTGAAATTTCTTTCTCTCTTCCCTTGAGAATCCACATTGCATATTACATTCTTAAATATGCTATATCTTGTTTAGATCAGCTCAGAAGCTCATTTAGGGTTAGGGTTTCTTTATTCTGTTCATTTTTTGTTGCTGTGTTGTTTCCTTTAAAAAAGAAAAAGAAAATACTTGTGACAAGACATTTTTTAAAACTGGTGGTGCAGCTGCCTCCTGTCACTGAGAGTAATGTAGTTCTACTTTCTACAATGCTCTAGCACAACATATTTCAGTAGGATGGAAAGGGTAAGAATTGTGTTCATCAAAGACCTTCTAGTCTAGACAGGATTATGACACCCAGTCCATCTCTTTATTCTTCCTTGTCCATGTATAACAATATCAGTCATCCAAAAGAAGATTGCTTGTACGGTGCTATTGTCCATTTAATTTTGATAACTTTTCCACCATAATGTATCATAGTTGTTATCATAGTCATTTCCTTTTGCTGTGTAACCATATTTTATATTGATGATATTAATTTACTATTAAAGTGTTAGCTTATTAGTTCTTCTTTATGTTGTTGTTTTTTTTTTACTGTATTCCGCTGTCTGGGACAAAAGAGAAAAATATTTAGTAAAATTACTATCTCAGTGATATGAAAATTCAAGAGTTAGATGATTGAATTTTTACTGTTGTAACAATCATTATTCATTATTTTTTTCTCCTAATTGAAAATATTGACTATTGAACAATGATTTTCATTTTATCGAATTATAACCGTGAATTCAACATAAAGATAAGATTTTATTTTCATTCTGTTAGAAGAGTTCTTATTACCAGTCTTGCTTATAGGATAACATATCATACAAGTTGAAACATTTAAAAATAAAAAAAATAATGGCTTGTTTTTGTCAAATTACACCCACTATTTGCCTCATCTTACAATCTTTTTGCTAGTATAACATGCATTGTTTTGCAGATCTTATCTGTTAAAGCCAATTAGGTAAAGATATGTAGCAGAGTTAACTTTGCTAAGCTTTCAGTTCTGAGAATTTGAAAATCTGTAAATTCTGAAAACAAATTTATATAAAAAAGGAGGTAAAAAAGCAATACAAATATATTGAAAAGTTTTTACTATGCATAACTAAATCCTTTATTTTGAAATCTCAAGGTGTTTACTGTTGTAGAGGCAAGACATATGTTCCTGCTTTGGCTGAAATCTTGCTTGATCGTTGCGATTGAATCACTTGTGTATGGAAGTCTTTCAAATCTGGTCTGTTATGAAGTATTTAAGAATTGAAGGTGAAAACATTTATAGGCAGTTATCAAAGAGATAATGGTACGGTGCATCACAATTGATACTCAAACTATTGCCCATTGTTTTCCAATAGACCTTTTAGGACTAAAACATTAACACATTTACATTCTTAAAGGGGCATACAGGTAAGTAGTATGCTGGGGATGTACAGAACCCACATATTATTGCAACATGCTTTAAAAAAAGGATGTTAAAGAAAAGATTGTTTAAGAGCTAGTAGGGCACAGAGTGTCTGCATCAGGGTTCCAGTCTTGAAACTAAAAAAGGATGTTTAAACAATTTGTATTTAAAACTATAAATACTAATAGTATACTGTAGTTGTATTATTACAAGATTTTTCCTTTTGGCAATTGTAAACTATTTGTTACAGAAATTGAGTAAAATAAATATGCTTTGAATAACATTTTTAGTTCACTATCTGAAGCACAGGGCAAAACCTAAAATCCTATTAAAAATGTTGCTATTTCACTAAGTAAAAATAAAAAGTTTTTGAACATAGTGAATATATTATTACTGCTCACCTCTTAAAAAAAAAATTATTAGGACTATTGTAAATATATGGATGTGTGCACTAGTCAGTTGAAATTTTAATTGAGCCTAAATATTTTTAAACTTAATACTATAGCTATATAAAGTTGCATTACTAATAATAATTTATCTAGACATTTTGATTGCACTGCGTTTGACACAGACGTAATCTCAGGTTTTATTTCTTTATTTAGTTCATTTTTTGGTTAATACTGAGCAACTTTCTAGACATGAAGCTCAACATACTACAATATAATTTAGGTTTCCATTTTTTAAACTTGCAAGAAAACCAGGAGCGCTTATAATTATTATCTATGTCCTAAGAGTATAACTGTGCTCTATCAAATGTACTTATTTTACAACAATAAGGGCCATATTACAAGTGGAGCGGTGTCTTGTGATTCTGCTAGAGTGCTAATTGCGCTAGAAGTAAACTTTTTGCGCTCGTCAGGTTGCGCTGGTATGAGTTGAAAGTTACAAATTATCGCTCTAGCGCTAACTCAAACAATAACCTATTCCTACATAGAAGTCAATGGCATGTTTGCATCTACCTAATGACAATGCACTTATATATATATATATATATATATATATATGTCTATAGATGGATACATGTGTATTTTTGTTTTTATATGTGTATATATGTGTGTAAATACATATATACACATATAAATACATAAATACATATGTACACAAATATAGACGTGTATATATATATATAGCCCACAGTCCACAGCTATCTGCATTCACGCTTCCAAATGAACAACAATCAGGGTCAAAAAGTTACATGCTGTGAAAGAAGAGACTGCACTGACTGGATTTCTTCTAAATATATCCAGATTTATTGTGTCATGGTGATGTTTTGGGGTTCCCAGACCCCTTCTTCAGACCTGTGAACCCTGAAATGTCTTGAAGAACAAAAAAGAAGCGGTGCAACGGGATAAAATTAAAAGTCCAAAATTACTTTATTGGTTTGTACCACAGCATGGAAAATAAAACAAACACTTGCAAGTGCAAATTAAGAGCTTGACGCGTTTCGGCTTACGCCGTCATCAGAAGCCTTAACTCTATAGACCTCCATCTATCCTTATAAAGGCTATACTTCTTACTGATTTGTTAACAGATGTATTACATCACCAGATGATTAGCACAGTAATTAACCATTTACAAACTTTTTTTCTCCATATCCAAAAAGCCTCCTATACTGGTGTGTTCATTGCCAGAAAGTCGAAATGCTTATATTAATACATATGTACTTATGCGCTATACATCAATATTAAGTTTATACTTTATGCATTTTAATTATGTTTTTGCTTAAATATAAGCTTATATAACACACTTGATTCGTTAAGCATATCTACATAAGTACTCAATTATTGTATATCTCTATTAAGTTCATACTGTATTCATTACATATGCTTTCTTACCTAGATAAGCTAGGGTAACAGACTTCGTTTATTCTCCCCTAAGCTTTTACTTTATGTTATATAAACCACCAGTTAATAGGAACCTTTATTTAATATGTATACAAAAGCTCTTTACCTCCATACATTAATTAGATCCACTTCAGTATTGAAACCTAATGGAAGGCGAGTTTGCATGGAAAATATCCAAAATGCCTCTCTTTTGGATAGTAGCAAATCAATATTTCCACCTCTCTCTTTAGGGCACACTTTTTCTATCACCTGCCACCTAAAGGTTTTTACATTTTCATTGTGATATGTTATGAAATGTGTTGCTAAAGCAGAACACGGGGTTGCAGTAGAGATGTTATTTAAATGCTCCCTAATGCTCTCTCTCACCTCCCTGGTGGTCATGCCAATGTATTGCATCTTACATTCTGTGCATTGTACCATATAAATAACATATTTGGATCTACAGTTTGTACAACTTGTGGCCTCATAAACCCTGAAATGTCACCATGACACAATAAATTTGGATATATTTTGAAGAAATCCAGTGAGTGCAGTCCCTCCTTTGGCAGTATATATATATATATATATATATATATATATATATATATATACACACATAGCAGGGATGTGCACTCTCACTTCCAAACTTTATGCACACATTTCCCCTTCCTCAGACACAGGTAATACAAAGTGATACACATTTATAATCAAACAAACACATAACAGTGTATACAAATAAACAACATAATGTCTCCATAAAGTGTCATACATATTGAACTGTCTGAGTATTCATATCCGTGCTTAAGTGGATAGTGACTCTTATTTTAGACAGGAAAACAGCAAAACAATATATAAAAAAGAAGAGGATTGTGTACAGACCGCTCATACACACAGCCAGATACAAGCAGCAGGGACCGTGAACTAATGGCAGATTAGGAGAATTGACTCTAGCGTTAATCGCAGTGAACATTTCATCAGTAACATCTAAGTGAACTCACCCCAATATCACTGTTTCACTAATCCGCAAGTAACCCGTGCCTCCATAGACCAATACCGGCCCTACACTCACAGAACCTGGAAGTGTATTCTGGTCCATTAACCACATCGTGTGGTATTCATGCACCAATCGCTGAGAGGCATACGGGTTGTCATGGGGATACGTGAACGCTCTGCAGGCCCAGTAGATGTAAGACCTAAGAAAAAATGCTATGGAAATACGACTAAGTTACAAGACACAATATTGCTAACCAGCTTAATTCACTGCATCCCCAAGGCCACTAGAGATCTAATCACTATCTTTACAAATCATAGAGACAAGCAATGGTAAACAACCCTAAACTATGACCTAGCATGCTGCTATTGGCCAAACAGGTGTCAGCATCATAGTAGCCATGGAGATGAGTAACTGTGATGTAACTAGGTAGTAACCAACCTCACAAATAGCTAGAAATACCTAAGTACAACAAAAAAACAAAAGACAGTATAAGCTACTACCAAAAGGCTGCACATACATATACACAAATGATGGCACAGTAATGTTGAAGTCCTCATATGGGCTAGCAAAAATGGGACTCACCTAACTGGAGGGACATGGTCAATCAGGGTAAATTGAAGATTTTGTACCCCATGGCCTGACTCTAAATAATGCTCGCCACTGGTTGGTCACTTGATTATTTCTTTAAGGCACTTCTAATGGCAGATATATGATTGGCAAAGCATATCCTCGCATCATCTGTGGTAAAATCTGCCACAACTGCATTTCAATAAGTACACTACGTACGTAGTGGTGCAGGTCATAAAATGTCTCATTTGATATCTCTTCTGATGGTGAGCATGCCCAAAAGTTGACCCTTGAATCATGGCACTGCATGTCGTGCAGCCAGTGCACCTATAGGAGCCATGTTTCTTCCTCTGTTGGAGCCAGGTATATTGTTTATAACAATGGCTGGGTCGGTGATCATGAGTGAATCCTTCAGACTTCTGTCTCATTTATAGCCCACTCTTGGGTTGTGCCATTGTTTAAATGGAAGTGTAGGGTCACTTTGTACAATATGCCAGTGTTGCCTGAGAGAGTTCTGGTAGATGGACTGTATGTAGTCTTGAAAGTTAATCTTGGCTAATCATCCTTCTTTGCTGTATTGGAGAGTGTGCTTGCATTCTCAGCCAAATACTTACTTTTTCCAATTAATCTTGGCTTTTATCCTCTTTGGATGAATTTTTGTTCCATGTCCACTAGTTGTTCTCTTCTACCCAGGTCTTCACTATTGTTCTGAATGACACGGCACATCCTGGTGCTTCGGGATTGCCTTTAACAGTGCTGTAGGATGACTACTAGTGGCGTGTAGAATCGAATTCCTGTCAGTTGGTTTTCTATGAAGGGCGGTCCCCAATTGATTGTTCTCCTTCTTGAAAATTCTAAGATAAAGGAACTCAATGGAAGTTTCACTATAAGCCATCTTCAACTGCACCGGGGGATGCAGAGTGTTTAATTCTGCAAACCATGAATCCAGTTGCATAGGTGACCCCCTCCAAATTATGAGGAGGTTGCCTATGTACCATCTGTAGAACAATACCTCTGGTTTGTCATAAATTTGCATCACTGAAGTTTCATATTTTTCTATAAACAGGTTTGCTAGTGAGGGGACCACATTAGATCTCATGGCCGTGCCAGAGATTTGCTGGTAAAATCGACCCTCAAAACAAAAGTAATTCAGTCTGAGACTCAAATGTAATAACTGTATCAGAAAGTCTCTCGGGGGACCGACATAGGGATACCTGTTCAGGGCTTCAGATACACACAATTTACCTGACTCATGAGGAATAATCGTGTATAGACTATTTACATCAGCAGTAGCCAAGAAAAAAAGTTCTTCAATGGTAAACGTTTTGAGGTCCTCAATTAAATGGGATTGGTCCCTCAAATAGTACCTCATGTTTCTCACCAATGGTTGCAAGAAATAATCTACAAACACTGCCAGTCTTGAGGTGATGGACTATTGGTCTGCCAGGTGGCCTTCTGAGGTCTTTATGAATCTTAGGCAGCGTATATAAAATGGGGCATGGTTGATATTCAATGATCAGGAACTTAGATGTATCATCATCTATCCATGCTTCATTGTGACCATATTGTACAGCTTGATCAATAATTATTTGAAAGTCCTTAGTAGGATCCTTGTTTGAAGCCTGGTAGGTATGGACATCACTCAACTGTTGTTTAATTTCATCACAGTACTCTGTGTAAGGAAGGATTACTAAAGCGCCCCCTTATTGAGTGTTCTAATCACGATGTCTGGGCCCCTAGATAGTGACTGAATGGCCTCTCTCTCTGGCTCTGAAATTTTTTTTGTGAAAATTCCTGGACTGATGGTCATTTAGATCTTTAGTGACCAACCTCATAAAGGTTTTTATGCTGGGGTTATTACTATGAGGATCAAAGGAGCTCTTAATCCTAAAAGGGTGGAGCTCTTCCAAATTTTCACAATCTCTAAAGAATTATTTCAGCCGTAGTGACCTCTGAAATTTATGGCAGTTGATAAAGACATTAAGCTCATCACTCCTCCGAGAGGGGACAAAGCTTAAACCTCTGTTCAATACACTTAATTTGGGGGTAGACAGGACCCGGTTACTGATGTTAACCACCAGGTCCTCTTTTTCTTCAATGCTTGGTGTTACCTGGACAGAAGAGGTGGCTTTCTTTCTCCAGCATCCCCTACGAATTACATTATGCTGACAGGATCCTGCCTGGGCCCTCCCCCAACTCCTTTAAAAGGATCTGCCCAGCTGCAGACAAGTGCTTAGTAATTTGTTAGTCATGCTCTATCTATGATCTGAGCCGGAGCAAGTTGGATTTTTTTGTTACAACATTGCTATTCCTTTTCTAAACCAAGGCATCTACCATATCTTGCTGTAAGGGTTTTTACCCTGAACTGGCTGAAATGATTCAAATAAGCCGTACTTTGCTTTAATTATATTTGTAACATTGTGTTCTGCCTACCGCTGCCTGTTTAACATCCACACCGCAAGTACGCACATAAAACTGTTACAAGCAGTCTAACATTATCACCTTCCACATCAACCGAAGATCTACTACTACAGAGTTCTCTCATGAAGGCACCCTTCTAATCGGAACACCTGTATCGTTACCGGAACGTATCAGTCTCACTGCTCGCATACCCAGGAGCAGCATGCAAGTGAATCACATGACTGAGGTCCCGTACTAACAGCTGAAGGAATCTTCTGTTCGGAACTGAATCTAAAGGTACTGACAGCTCCAAACTCTGTTACCTTTCAGCTGCTCACTTTCCATTGCCAAGGAACGTTAGTAAGAACCTGTCAGTTCTGACGATACTAAAGCCCATCTGTAGTATACTGATTAGGAATCTCCTGTTTTGATTCATTCTGGATCCAACTAATTGCCCAGTCCTATGCAGGACATATTTAAAGTGATAGCTAAACACAACCTAAGAAAAGAATCGTGAGACATTTGGGTCAGCTTTCTGTCATATCTCTGCATATCGAAACCTAAAGGTAACAACACCACTTACCATAAATTACCTTATTTGTTGGTGTTAATTCAACACTTTATTAAATCACTTGCTTCCATTGTGTATCCCAGAAAAACTTGAGATATACTGGCCAAAGTGATACATATACACTATCTCTTATATTGAGAATTTTTACCAGATCTTCAGCTGAGGTCCAATCGTACCATAAGCCTTACATCTTCTCTGTCTGGCTCTGGTGGTGATCCCCTGAAAAACCTGATGCCCAGTGGTTTGGCTGCTACTGTGGCCACTTACTCCTTGGGGTAAATCCGTATCCGATCCGGAGCTGCTATCGACCGTTTGTAACGACTGTTTAGTATATTATCTTTGTCTTCTTCTTCTCTACATGAAAGGTCTCCTATTGTCACCCCCGCTGAGCCAGCGGTAAACAGGTTTCTCTTTGTGATCCTCACATACCGTGTGAAGTTTCCTATTCTTAAACTGCACCAGTGTATCCTTATATTCTTTTATCTATGTGGCTAGTTTCTCAAGCCATTGCCATATACAGCTGCAGTTATGTATATGTATGTATCTTAATGTCCTTTGCCTGCCTTTTTCAGAGATCTCATATCTTTGAGCCCTTTTAACTTTTGCTTGCAATTTTTTTTAAATAATTTTTATTAGATAGTGTTATTATGAGTATAAATGTACTTTGTAATGTATTTTTGATGTGTTTTGAGACACTTTGTTGACTCATGTAACAGGTAACCACAGCTCTGAGATCGAGGTAATGATTCTAGTGTAAATCGCGATGGCACTCACACGATCGCAATTGCCCTCAACTTGTAATATGAGCGCAATTTAACCTGCATGCAAACGATTGTGAAAACCCTTGCATTATTGTAATCTAGCCGTAAATGAATTGAGATCCCTGTGGTGTATCAGCTTCCATATAGCAAAAAAATTCTATAATAATAATAATATTAATAATAAAATAATAATAATAATAATAATAATATTCTGCAAAAATAATCATTTTAAGTTATAAAAATAAAAGTATAAAGTTGATTAAAAACTATTTTTAATGACTAACTTTGAGATGGTGTAAATTTGGTTAAAGTAAGAAAAACTAACTTTGCTCCAATTCAATATGGTGTAACGTTGGTTAGAAAAAAGAAAACCTTCCAGTTTGCATTTTTCTGAATTACAGTAAATTCCATTTTAAAATCAGTCACCTTTCTCAGAATAAATCAACCTTAGTGTTCAGAGGCTTTACCTGTTTGAGGGACTATACCTGTACATTTTGATAACAACAATAATTCTATTGTAAAACATCTTTCATTTCTATACCATTGTAGAAGTTATATGATTCCACAGCAAATAAGAAATAAATACAGAAGATAAAAATGTAATTTTATTCATTGTTCAGTTCCATTACTGAGTAAAAAGGGCATTTGATGATTGAAATTCAGCATGATGTTATTACAACATTTTATATTTAAATCAGCAATACTTAAAAGTCCATCTCTTTCTACTAAGATGTTAGAATTGAAACACACTTTAATGTGTCAGTAAATTCTTGCATGTTATAGGAAAATATAAATTCTTTAGTAGTGGTTTTACTAATCACATTAGTAATAGCCACACAATATGCGTAATGTGCCAGCTGGTACTGTCTGAATTAGAGTTGTGTGAAGATAAGTTGTGGTTATTCAGCTTTTTCATTTGCTGAAATATGCAGACAGAAGCATTATGTTTTGCTAAAGTTGTATTCTGTTTTAATTATGCTAAAAATATATTTGTCCTACATTTTACATTTTCCTTAGCCTTTTCTGACCAATTACATAGACAAAAAAAAATACATTAGAATTTTTTTTATAAATTACTAATTTATTCTTCAGTGAACATTAGGGGGTCAATTTATTAATAGATAAAATGAATGTTTGCAGGAGCACCATTCTTAAGGGTAAAATATAATGCTTTATTAGTACAAATGCATGGTGTCCTCAACCCGAGGGTAAAAATACAGAAATATAACAGATGAATTAATAGGCTGACCGGTTTCGGCTTCTGTCTAACTCCTAGCCTGCTTCAATTTATTAATGTGCGAGCGGACATGAAACGATGTAGCGTATCATGTCCACTGCACATCAATAAATGCTGACAGCGTATATCATTGCACCAGCAGTTCTTGTAAACTGCTGGTGCAATGCCGCCCCCTGCAGATTTGTGGCCAATCGGCCGCTAGCACAGGGTGTTTATTAACCCAATCGTATTGGATCTGGTTGATTTCTGTCCACTGCCTCAGAACAGGTGGACAGGTTATGGAGCAGCGGTCTTTAGCTCCATACAGAGCTTGATAAATTGACCCCTAAAGCATTATAAAATAATACATTTTTTAAAAAGCTCCAGGTTGAAATAATAGACTTGGCTGAAATTTGGTATGCGTTACAGAGAGATGCATTTGAAAAATAATTTATAATGAACTCTCTCAACAATATTACAAAAACAAGAACAAATGTCTGTCAAATATTTCTGGAAGAAAATTAATCATTAGGGTCCATTAATTAATATGTGGGGGAAAGGGTTCCTAATTTGTGAACATTTCTGGCAGTAATCATAACAAGTAACCAGCATTGTGTTGCCCATATTTATCATTGAATGCCTGTTTTATGCAATACCATCCTCTACTTTTGTGCAGCCAAATGCTTGTGAACAGTGGCTGCCAATCACTCATTAAGATTAGTCTGGGATTGATTTTAAATTGCCAGTTCGGAAGTGGTCGAGAGACCGCTTCTTCTTCTTTACTATTGGCTGCAGGCTTTCTCACTTGAATCATCTGCTTGGCTCCAAAGCTGTATCAGCAGCTTGATAAATAGAGCTCACTATATCTTCGGCTTTATATATTTGTATTCCTTTTTTGAATAAACATATTTTTTGCTTTCTTGCATGTGAAAAGCTAACAATAAACCTTGGAAAGCTTTTTCCACTATCAGCAGCAATCTTTATTTATTTATTAATTTATTTATTTTTAACTAATTTTATTTTTGTATATATTTTTTAGTGCTTTAATTACATTTAAAAAATTGCAGATGTCAATTAAAAGCATATTTTGTGTTAATACTGCTAAAATATACATATCAATTCTTTATATATAAAATGTATTTGCTACACCACATAATAATGCAGTTTTCACTGCAGTCAAAAGTTTTATTTACAATCACCTACAAGGTCTCAGCTTTTAATGCATACAAGCATTTCAACCTATTTCAACCAATATTTTATAAACAGCCAACAAGATATTTGTGTGCCCTTTCTGATGTTACATAACATCGTTCTCCTTAGTGGAAAAATTACCTTCATTTTTTTTCTATATTCCATACATCCTAAAGTCTGATATGGTCTCTACAATTATTCCAAAATTTCTGTTCATTTTATTCTATGGATACTATTCTCTAGAAATGTCATGGTTTTTTTCCATTTTTATTCAATAGTCTCCACACAATAACACACATTTGAAACACTGGAGACATTATTTTAATGCTAGTAGGCAAAATATATTATTAAGTCTTCCCAGACTTTCAAATCTCCACCAGCCTCTCCAGTTGCATCAGTTCCTATACTGTTCTTTTCAGTTGATTCAATAAATCAGGGAGAAATGAATAGGGATGGGCGAATGTTTCTAAAAATTCGAAATTTAAAACGAATTTTGATACATTCGTTCGTTCAAATCGAATTTCAAATGTTTATATAACATTCTAACATTCTATTTTCAAATTTTCGTTTTAGAATATTTCAATAAAATTCGAAAATATTTGTTCGAATAATAGAATGTTTAGCTATGTATTCATTCAATTTCGAAATGTAATATTCGAATTAGAATGTGACATTTGAATTTGAATGTGACATTCGAATTCGAATGTCACATTCAAATTTGAAATAGTATTTCTAGTCTACAACTGTGTTTAATAAATGTAATATTCGAATTTGAATGCTACATTCGAATTTGAATGTCACATTCGAATTTGAAATAGTATTTCTAGTCTAATACTGTGTTTTAAATGTGATATTCGATTTGAATGTGACATTCGATTTGAATGTGGCATTAGAATTTGAAATAGTATTTCTAGTCTAATACTGTGTTTTATAAATGTAATATTCGAATTTAAATGTGACATTCGATTCGAATGTGATATTCGATTCGAATGTGACATTCAAAATAGTGTTTCTAGTCTACAATTGTGTTTTATAAATGTAATATTCGAATTTGAATGTGATATTCGAATGTAACATTCGAATTCGAATGTGACATTCAAATTCGAATTTTTAAGAATATTCATTCTTATCAACATTTTATTATATAAATCAAATTTTTACAATAACATTCGTTCTAACATTCGAATTCGGATATAAACACATTCACCCATCCCTAGAAATGAACAAGTATTAGTTAATAAGCTGTATAGAATAACATAAGAGTTTCAGGTATCTGAGAAGCTGGAGATTTTGTAAAATGTTGCCAAATTAATCTAAAACATTGCAGACTATGCATTTTTTAAAAAAAAAATAATTTTAAACATTCCATATATTATGTTGTAAATGCTGATTTGGAGCCTTTGTATGCAGCAGTTGCTTCTTAAACTCTCTACCACCTCTGAGGCAGGTGAGATAAATCACCCCAAACACATTTGTTTGTTTGGAGGGATTGACAGGCCATGCATGAGGCAGTACAATAGTACATGAGGGCAGCAGACGTAAAGTGTAGCCCACTTGTGGTGAAAATGGGTGGAAAGAATCCCAAGTACTGAGCCTAATCTGTCTGCAGATTAGTACATGGTGTTCTATATATTTAAAATGTCTATATTCTACTGGCATTGCTGCTCAAATAGGAAAACATAAAAACAACTATATATATATATGGCAGATTGCTCAAGGAGGTATCTCACCCTTTTCTCACAGAAAGTTTTTAGATGAATTCATCACATAAAAATATTGGACATCTGCCTGACTACCAAAGCTGGCAGAAGTCTCTAGGTAGGGATATTTAATGCATATAATGTAAATTATTGCTAATTAGTCAAGTAAAATAAATGTCACACTTAATTGTTAAATCTATTTCTCACCCACTATGTCTTCATAAAAACACCACATAATACTTATAGCTGAAGCTGGTGATGACATTTTATGATTAATTATATTTATAAGTTAGTAGAATCTCCTGTCAATAGGTAATTGAGAATCTATTTTCATTATTAGAAATGGATGGGCAACGACTAGTAGCATTGATACTTAATCAACTAGCTAGTCCAGGTGACTAATTAATGGTCAAGTGTTTTAAAGTAAAAGTACTACATATTTATGAGGCTCCTATTAGCATTTACTTACCTGAATTCCTTTTTGTAAAATAGTTTATTAGGCTTGCAATAGCAATAAACTTAAAAATGTATGCAAGAGTCGTTTCATAGCCGTATGGGTATGCAATGACTGTGAACCATTTTATGTAAACTGATTGGCTGTGAACTAATTTATGCTGACTTGCAATTTAGTTGTAAAGAAATCCTTTGTAACAGACTAGTACAAACCAATTGGCTGTGTGAAGGTTTAAAGCATAATTGTATGACCAACTTTATACATAGCCAATTTAAGGCTATTTATCCAGTACCTAGTTTACATTGCTCTTGTAAACAGTGTAATTTTGTGGTAATAAATATCTCCATTAAAGTCTTTAGAGATGATTTATGTTACCACCAGTTTACTCAGTTTAGGGAAACTAGGCAGAAGTTGGCTATTTAAAGGATGTCAAAGGACCACTAAAGTCAATATTAAACTTGCATGATTTAGATAGAGCACACAATTTTAAACAACTTTCCAATTCTCTTCTATTAACTGATTAGGCACAATCATTTTATATGCTTTATTCTAAAGCACCAGCTCCTACTGGGCGTATGCAATATTCACAGAATATATGTATATGCAATTTGGGATTGGCTGGTGTCACATGATGCAGTGGGAAAGAAAACAAAACTGATTTTGAAATTTGTCAGAAAAAAATTTGCTACTTGTGTAAAATTCAAACTAAGTTCTTTTGCATTTTCTATTTATTAAAATATTTATTGATTATGCTATTCTAATGTCTTTAGTGGTCTTTAAAGGCCCCATTTAAGAAAGTGTGGGCAGTTGTCAATCATCCCGATTGGATCAGTCCATGTTGATTTAACTCTACCACTTATGGGGTTGTGGAGAGTTTAGGAAGCAGCAGCTTTACTTGTGGTTGCAGGCTCTGAACCTACATCTGTTTATAAATGAAGCACTAAAGGTTTGTTTTTTGTTTTTTTACCTGCAATTATATTACTACTAATAATAATTCATTGAGATGTGCATATGTTCTGCAGGCATTATCCATTAGGTAAACAAATGCTGAATATGGCTAAGGTCTGATGCATTCAGCTCTTTCCGCAGTTAGATTTGTTAGGAAAGAAGTCCAAAAAATAATTATCCCGATTTTAACAGATATTCATGTGTTGCACTTCTTTCCTAATAAAACTGGAGGTGGAATATATTCACACACACCTAATTATTAATAATGTTAATTTCCCTTCATTAAGAATTATGCTTAGAGGCCACCTCCCTCTTGAATTATTATTTTTTTCTTTATAAAACAGACAGTAAATTTTATTCCATACCTCTTGTCTGATTAAATGTAATGAGAAGTCAGCCTTACTGCCATATTATACAGAAATGAGTCTATGGTCTGACATTCATTCAGTTTCCAGAGAATTTATCTATATTTGATAAAATTAAAACAATGCACTTTGTTTCATCTCAAATTATGCATTTCTTTGAAAGAAAGATTCATGTTTTTGTCTTAATTTAACAATATCATGGAAATAAACACACACTTTTGATTACATTTTGTAATCTTGTTTAAACTTAAATATTACGCAGAAATTGATGGAGAGTATAGCACTTGACTAACCTATGTAGTTGCGTCTCTAAAAGGGTCCTATGTATTGGAATGAACAAAAGAGAGTAGATTGTAAACAATCCTACAGCAATTGATCAAAAGAAAGAGCTAGAAGAGTCATGATCGATCATCAGATCAGACCCCATAATAACCAGCAACTATACTTTTTCTTTAATAGTATAATATTATTTATTAAAGGGATATAAACCCCTTTTTCTTTCTTTCACAATTTAAATAGCGCATACAGTTTTAAACTTTCATATTTACTTTTTTTATCACTTTTATTTCATTCTCTTGGTATACTTATTATTATAGATACTATAATATATAGTTCAATCGACTATTTAGAATTTTTTACACTATAATAATTTTGAATAATTATTATTAAAAAATGTAACATTTCCTATTTCAATAACAAGCCTTAAGATAACTACAATTTCATGTGCACTAAACCAACACCGAGTTAGACCTATATTGCGAAACCCGAAGCATGTTACACATATTTTTACATTCTTATATTATTCAAATAGAATTTTTTTTTAACATTTTTTATTATTAAAACTGTAATTACTTTGTAATCTATCTATCTAATCGCCTTTAGCAGTCAAATATATGGCCATATATCATATACCTTTTAACCCTTATACATATTGTTAATTGACTTTTTATCAGATAGTGTATATAAGTGTAACAGTATATTTTAATGTATTTATGTTGTCTTTGGTGCAACTTTTAATTTTTCCTGAATCCTTTTATTCAATAATGAGCCTTAAGATAACTAAGTTTTCATGTGCATGTTATGCATAATTTACATTTATATGTTCTTCACATAGAAAAATATTTAATTCATATTATTAAATGCAACCCCAATTCTGAAAAATTTGGGACAGTATGGAAAATGCAAAAAAATAAACAAAAATAATTATTTGAAATTTCAATCCCCTTTGTACTATATTGAAAATACATTATTAACACATTATTTGACATTTTACTTTGTAAGTTTTATGTATTTTTGAAAATATACACTCATTTCAAATCTGATGACTGCAACACACTCCAAAAAGGTTGGGACAGTCGACTGTTTACCAGTGTGTAATTTCACCTTTTCTTTCAATGACACTTATTAAGCATTTGGGCGCCGAAGACACCAGTTAATTTTAGCAAGTGGAATTTTCTCCCATTCATACATTATGTATGTCTTCAGCTGCACAACTGTACAGGTCCTTTGTTGCCTTATTTTGCGCTTCATAATGCGCCACACATTCTCAATAAAAGACCATGCCAGGACTGTAGGCAGGCCATGCTAGCACTTGCACTTTCTGCTTACGCAACCATGCACTTACAATACGGGCAGAATGTAGTTTAGTGTTGTCCTGCTGGAAAATGCAGAGATGTACCTGGAAAAGACACCTGGATGGCAGCATATGTTGCTTCAAAATGTATACATATCTTTCTGCATTAATGGTGCCATCACAGATCGGCAAGTTACCCATGCCATGGGCACTGACACAACCACATACCATGACAGATTTTGGACATGACGTTGATACCAGCTTGGATGGTCCTTTTACTCTTTGGCCCAGAGAACAGGATGTCTGTTTTTTCAAAAAAATATTTAAAATGCTGACTCATCGGACCACAAAACATTATTCCACTGTGCTACTGTCTATCTCAGATGAGACCGAGCCCAGAGAAGTCGGCGGCGCTTATGGACATTGTTAATGTATGGCTTCTGCTTTGCATAGTAAAGCCTTAACTTGCATCTGTTGATGCAGCGGCGAACGGTGTTGACTGACAACGATTTACCAAAGTATTCTCTAAGCCCATTTCAGGATATACATTACAGAATCATGATGGTTTTTAAGACCGTGATGTCTGAAGGAATGGAGATCAAGTCCATTCAGAAGTGGTTTTCAGCCTTGCCCTTTAACCACCAAGATTTGACCGAATTCCTTAAATCTTTTAATAATATTGTACAATGTAGAAGGTGAAATGGCCAAAATCCTACTGACTTGTCTTTGGGGAATGTTGTTCTCATAGTGTTGGATTATTTGCTGATGCATCTGTTGGCAGATTGGAGAGCCTCGACCCATCCTTGCTCTTGAAGGACTAGGACTTTTTTGGATGCTCCTTATATACTATGATTACACGATTGCCCCACCCGTTTCACATCACCTTCCTTTTTCAACTTGTTGCATCGCTATTAGTCCTAAATTGCCCCTATCCCAACTTTTTTGGAACATGTTGCAGTCATCAGATTTAAAACACAAAGTAAAACATTAAATAATGTATTTATAATGTGTTTTAACTACAGTACAGGGTGAATTTAATTTTCAAATTACTCTTAGTTTTTTTCATTTTCCATACTGTACCAACTTTTTCGGAATTGGGGTTATATATATATATATATATATATATATATATATATATACAAGCAGTCCAGGAGATCCCAGCACACTCACAGCAGATCAGCCCGCGGGGTGCCTATCAAAGTTTCACCGCCGTTTGAGCTCTGCGGGGTTCCGGATGTGGCAGAGAGGATCACTTGGGGATGAGTCTGGTTGCACATATAAGGGTGGTAAGTAAATGTACAATGTATATCTGAGGACAGGCGGATGCCCGAAAACATATCTTACCATATTAATATTGTGCTACAATTATATCTATACACAGTGTACTGCTAATACTATTTCCCTGTACACTAATAGCAAGCTCCTCTGAGAGATTAATTTGTAGCGTTTTTTTCTTATGTTATTGCTACACATGCTGGGAATTTTCCCTTGAGTATAAACAGTAAGCTCTTTTGTGAGTTTAACTTGGTAATACAGAGCGTAACAGCAACGTTTTTACTCTTTCTACTCTGACATTTTTACATATTGTAACAACCTCATATGAAACAATTTCTAGAGGTATATACAATGACGATTATTTGACAATATATATCTTTTAAAACATTAGGTTGTTGCAGCAGGCTAGGAAACTGCCATTAAACGGACAATAACATCCAGGGCAGACCTTAACAAATTATTTGTTTGTGCTATATACTTATACACTTCACTATAATTATACTATGCAATAATTATACCTATACACAGTGGACTGTCAATGGCTATTAATCATAACCACACGTATTGTATCATGAATTGTCTGTTATCAGAGAGAAATGCTATTATAGCTTAATTTGGGCAATTTCTCGTTCTATACAAACAATTCTAACTTACAAGGTACCCATTCTTTATGCAAACCTACAAGGTATCATTTATTATTAACTCATTTTATTGTGCAGTGAGTACCTAGAGATCGACAGGAGCCAGTATACAACACTATACAAGGCCCATCAATCACCACTTATTTTTGCAATCATCCAAAAACTTGCATATTGGAGTAACACCTTATACTTTTTGTTCTAATATGTATATGTACCAATTTTAACTATGATGTAATAAAATTTGAATTTTTAAGCGCAGTTTCTCCTATAGGGAAATATTTCTGTCTCAGTATCAACCAATATTTAATACCACTAATATATGGCCACTATAGAGAAGATGAGTGCTAATAGTTACACACTTTGGTTGTAGGGACACACCTACCTTTGTTCTGATTCTTTAAGTGTACCCGATCCTATTATGTTCATACGATAATATTGTAATCAAACATTTATTAGGACATCTCTATTATTGTAGTGCCATTCTCCCTTCCCCCTTTTCTTTCCCTGGTTCCTCTTAAGAAGGATGCCTGAAAACGTTCATATGCTTGTTGCACAGTAAAAACTATATATAACTATATATATAGATAAAATGTAAATTTTCCTTATGTAAAGAGAATTGGAATTTTAAATATTTACAGTAAATAAACAGTAAAACATATTAATTATTATTAAGACATAGTTATAAATGGAAATATACCATATACCATTTAACCTTTATAAATATTTTTTATGAATATTTATATAATTCATTATTTCAGCCTCTCTCTTTTTTTGAAGCTGGTCAAATGCTAAGATTTGCAGGGCATAGGGAATGTTTCCTTGCACAGTCTGCTGTGATTGGACAGAGAGAGCTGTGTAACATTTAAACTAAATTTGAATCAATATAGCTATATTCTCCTTTATCCTGGGCTTTGTACTACAGCTGTCTATGTTTGATAGATAGATAGATAGATAGATAGATAGATAGTTCACTCAGAATTATTTGGTAAATTTGTTATTTTAAAAGAAAGATAATTTATTTGTAGAAATATCATAGACATTTCCATATATTAGCGCCGCGGAATCTGTTGGCGCTCTATAAATAACCGATAATAATAGTAATAATAATAATAATATGTTAGTCTAAATTGCAGTAATATAGGCTACATATGTATATACATTGCCCCATTTACTAAATAAAGATTAGCATGAGAGATTTAACTTGAAGTTAATATTTCCTTTAAATTCTAGTCATGTAAAAGGTAAAACAAAAAAAAGTAGATGCTTGGAGAAAAAAAAATAATCATGAAAATTATGAATAACTGGTCCCAAGTCGCTCATATTCCTGGTTACATCACTTTAGATATATTACAACCAATTAAATCTATCCAGTTTTACAAAGGGGAATATATCTGTACTTCTACAGCCAGGGCCTTCTAACTGGGATCAAAACAATAAAAATCTTTTTACATTTTGGGAGCTGAGGAACTGATGTGTGTGAACATCGAGTTTGTCTTCCTTCACATTTGTTCAAAGCAGATTATAGTAGATCAAACCACATGTCAGTCTCATCCTGCTCATTTCTGCATATAAAAACTTCTGGTGAAAAATTAATACATAGTTATAGAAGACACTGGTCTCTGCTTATATAAAGATCAGTGCACCTTAGCCTTTGTGACTTTTCAAAAGCACTTGCCATATGCTTGTAGATTTAATTAATTGTTTTATTGTTGCCACCTATTTTTTTATATATGTGTATGTATGTATATATATATACTGACCAAGACCGCACTAGAGAACAAAAAAGACTTAATTAGTCTGCTTAGACATAACTAATACACCATAATAATAAAACATATATAAAATCATACAAAAGCATATGAAAGAGTGTCCCTTCAGTTCATTTCAGTGGCAAAATCTGCAAGTGCTTAGAAAGCAAGAGACCACATAGGTGCAAAAGCACGCTCCCAAGTATATATCTCCCTTTCTGGCTTATGGGATGTTAGTAACAGGGAAACACACAGGATAGCCATTTGTAGTATTCCAGGTGAAGCGCTAACAGCAGGATACTGTGCCATGCACACAGAGGGGAAAAACCAACAGCAATTGCCTCTTTAAGGTTACATATACCATTATCATAGAAGCAGGCCATCTGAAAAAGCCCTGGCACACATTTTGTTTGGCACATGTTGTAGAGCGGTAGCGTGTGACGGAGCTACTTAGTTCACTATACCGACCAGTGGCTGTAATTAGTGAATGGAGAGCCGGCCAAGTACTCACCTTGAAGGGACTGTACATTTGTGGTGAGCCAGCGTTAAATGGATCAGCTTGAATAGCGTGGCAGTAGCTGCAATCAGAGGGAAGGTGTGCTTTACCTGCTTCTATGATAAAGGTATATGTAACCTTGAAGAGGCTGTTGGTTCCCCCTCTGTGTGCACGCCAGAGGATCCTGCTGTTAACGCTTCACCTGGAATACTACAAATGGCAATTCTGTGTCTCTTCTAACCAATACCCTACAAACCAGAAGGAAGATATATACATATATATGCTTTTGTATGATTTTATATATGTTTTATTATTATGGTGTATTAGTAATGTCTAAGCAGACTAAGTCTTTTTTTGTTCTCTAGTGCGGTCTTGGTCAGTCTTTAGCAGTTAAAGGGACACTAAACCCAAAAAAATTATTTCATGATTCAAGTAGAGAATAAAATTTTAAACAACTTTCCAATTTACCTCTATTATTTAATTTGCATTGTTCTTTAGATATCCTTTGTTGAAGAAATAGCAATGTACATGGGTGAGCCAATCACACAAGGTATCTATGTGCAGCAACCAATCAGCAGCTACTGAGCCTATCTAGATATGCTTTTTAGCAAAGTATTTCAAGAGAATGAAGCAATTTAGATAATAGAAGTAAATTAGAAAGTTGTTTAAAATTGCATGCTCTATCTAAATCATGAAAGAAAAAAAACTGGGTTTCATGTCCTTTTAAGTATTAATGGTAATTGCTCTTCTCTCTTTTTACTTTTTATCTAATATTGTTTGTGACTATCAGCACATTGCTACTTGCTATTAATAGCCTAGGTAAAAGTGTGAGCAATCCCTTATAATATATTGATGTTGACAACAACTCACCTCACAAGCATAAAAACACAAAACTTATTTTTTTCCAACTGTAGAAAATATATAAAAACAAGCTTTTTTTTTTGTTTAAAAGACAAATAAACAATAATGAGCTTTTACTGTTACAACAAATTTAATTAACACATTCAATTTGATCTTTAAAGACCTTTAAATTTAAATGTAACCAAATGTGCACAGATGATATAACGTTTCCTATGATACATCATTCAATCATTTGCAAACTATAGACATTATTATCAAGAATGCATAATAAATCTACATAAAAATACTCAGTGACTACACAATTCTAATGTAAATACTAAAAAAATGCAGTATAATTAACTCTTCAGAATTGTCTATTAGGTGTTGCCTTATTATAGACTTGACTATAATGAATATGCAATTTTATTCTTATGCAATTTTCACAAAAATACATTATGTAGCTTTACTTGTTCTGTTTTCTTGCCGCAGTAAATTTTCTGGGTGTACTATGCACTAAGCACAGTGCAAATGAAAGGATAGTTAAGCTGAGCCAGCAAAGATTATACTAAATGAGAACACAATAGCTATAAATTTTACAAAGCGTTCATTTTCTAAAGTGACTGCTTTATGCATCTGTTGATGGAAAGCAGCACACTGTCTGTATCTTCATATATTTAACGAAAAAATATGGATGGCAGAGTTTTATCTTTATCCCACCGAAAATTTTTAAATATATATAAAGTAGGAAAATACAGAATAAATAGCATTTTTATTCATGGGTCCATGCCATGGAATATAGAATTAAGTTAGTAGTGACTATTTTTCTTATGTTAAAGGGACATAATGTTCAATTTTCTATCTATCTATCTATCTATCTATCTATCTATCATCTATCTATCTATCTATCTATCTATCTATCTATCTATCTATCTATATATACATATATATATATATATAAATATATAAGAAATTAAGTGTAAATATATATAAGTGAGCAGTGAGCAAACAATACTTTAGTGGAATATAGCAGTATTGGGCCCCCCTTTATGAATCTGGGCGTAGCAAAGGAACCTCGCCACCCACATTTAATATTGAAAACATGTGCAACCAATTGTGTAAGAGCAGGGCTTGTCAATCATCCTGCATGATTCAGTCCTGAGCACCGCAAGAGCACAAAAGTTGATTTTGCTGGTTCATAAACATAAGCATTTGTCACTTTTAAACCAAATTCAAGATTTTTATTGTGCTACATATGATAGAACGTTAGAATCTAAAAATGTTAATGTCCCTTTAAAAGTATATAAAACTAATTTTACTTCCAATTATATTAATTGTTTTGTAATCCCCTCAAAAAACCTAAGTATTGTTTATTAGGTATCCTTTGCTGTGGCCAGTAAGGGTCAAATAAATACAAAATCCTATGCAGTTCAATCACTGTATTGAATGCTGCGGATAGTACTTCAGCCTTTATGGGCAATATCTAAGGTAAAAAAGCATTTAAGAATAATTTATTGGTGCTTCAAAGCTTTTCTGTCTACATAATTAAGCAATTTATATTGAATTCAATATTGAGTTTATTATCTCTTATTTTCTGTATTCAAGCCTTGCAATCTTATATAGAAATAAAACGAATAAATAAATCACTAAATGCAATAGAAATAGAAATATTTGATGACAGATAATATCAAATTTTCTTTACCTAGTGACAATGCATATCTTTAGCCCATATATCTATCTATCATCTATCTATCTATTTATCCATCTATCTGTATGTCTGTCTGTCTATCTATCTATCTATCTATCTATCTATCTATCTATCATCTATCTATCTATCTATCTATCTATCTATCTATCATTCTATCTATATTATCACTAGATAGATAGACAAACTGACAGACCAAGAGATAGACAGACTGATAGATAGAAAGATGATATCAAGTATACATTTTGTTCAGACATTGTTTACATATCTTTTCATCTATATAATATTCACTATATAATAATATAGACTAGAGATAAACAGCCTATTTTATATTATTTTTCACAAAATAATCACATTTTCTCCAGCCATTAAAATACATCCAACAAGCAAAATTGTTTTCATTTATCATTGTACATGCAGTTGCATGTGCAGTGATGCTCCTGCTCACGTGCATGAAGAGAGTCTTTCAATCATCCTGATTGGATTAGGATGAATTACCTCTGCCACACTTTAGGCGGTGGAGAGGATAACTAGCACACAATCCTGAAACACTGAGGCCTCTACCTTATGTATCAATATCAAAGTTTAATTTCAGGGTAGGGTTTTTCGATTCCAGCCCTTTGTGAAAAGCAGGGCCTGGGAGTGTCTGTAATGCAATGCCTCACTGTGAATTTAAAGGGACAGGAAAAACAAAAAAATGATTTCATGATTTGGAAAGACCATACAAATTTAAGCAACTTTCCAATTTACTTCTATTATCAAATTTGCTTCATTATCTTGTTATAATTTGCTGAAGGAACAGCATTGCACTACTGGCAGCTAGTTAGCCAATCACAAGAGACAAATGTCTGCAGGCACTAATCAGCAGATAGCTCCCACTAGTATAGGATATGTGCATATTCTTTTTCAACAAGGGATACCAAGCGAATGAAGCACATTTGAAAATAGAAGTGAATTTAAAAGTGTCTTAAATGACATGCTCTATATGAATCATGCAAGTTTAATTTGACTTTTCCATCCCTTTAAAGAAAATATAACAAAAGAAAAGAAGTGCACACACTTCTATGAAAAAAGAAAAGCAAATACGACCAAAATAAAAATTAGAAAATAGAAATCATTAATCAACTAAAAAAATAAAAAATAAACACTCAATTCATAAAAATATTAATATTAAAGAAACTGTAGCAACACACGGCAAAATAAAAATAATAATAAATAAATATATATATATATATATATATATATATATCTAAAACAGAAGAGGGAAGGGCGCACAGCAAAAAAAGGCCTCCTGGTGTAGTATGTCAAGATATTTCTTATATATATTGTGATGCAGTGACAAATGAACACTCACATGTTACAACCTCAACTTTATGAGGTATAGATAAGCGCTTTCCTTTTTCCTCAGGTAGTGCATTCACCCCTTCAGCAGAGGATTTGACCCCTTCAAACAGATGTCAGCACAGTCCTTCTAAAAAAAGGTGCTAAAGCAGTTCTCCACAGGGGATGGCAAAAACGGTTATATATACCTGTAGGGTTAGCTCTTTCCTCCTGAAGCTGCACTGCCTGTCAGCACAATGTGCAGTGTCATCGTGCTGACAGGCAGTGCAGCTTCAGGAGGAAAGAGCTAACCCTACGGGTATATATAACCGTTTTTGCCATCCCCTGTGGAGAACTGCTTTAGCACCTTTTTTCAGAAGGACTGTGCTGACATCTGTTTGAAGGGGTCAAATCCTCTGCTGAAGGGGTGAATACACTACCTGAGGAAAAAGGAAAGAGCTTGGAAGCAGAAAGGGGTTGGATTGCCTTTTCCCTAAGTGGATAATCGTTTTCTATGTGTCTTATCTATACCTCATAAGGTTGAGGTTGAAACATATAAAAAGAACTGTGCTGACATCTTTTTGAAGTGGTTAATCTTCTGCTGGAAGGGTGTATACACTGTCTGAAGAAAGAGCAGGAGGCTGAATGCAGAAAAGGGTCTGGATTGCCTTTTCCCAAGTGGATAATCGTTTTGTGTCTTATCTATACCTCATAAAGTTGAGGTTGTAACATGTGAGTGTTCATTTGTCACTGCATCACAATATATATAAGAAATATCTTGACATACTACACCATGAGGCCTTTTTTTGCTGTGCGCCCTTCCCGCTTCTGTTTTAGATTTGTTCCAAGAAGCTCTCCTGTCTACAGGGGGATTTCGTTTTTTGGGAGTTGGCTGCAGGTAGAAGAAAAGAACCCTCTCTTCCCTCCAGATACCAAAGATTTGGTGTCATTGGAATATCACAGGGAGACCTATAAACATAGGACATTACTGGTACTTTTCTTTTCTTGATTGGGGACTATCTACATTTATAGCTCTGTATTCATCTGTTTTATATATATATATATATATATATATATATATATATATATATATATGAGCTAGGAAAGGGAGGGCACTCTCAGGATTTATATACATCAAAGTTAGTTTATTGTTTATAACAACAACGTTAGAAAGTCATAAGGATAGGTGCTAATTGGATAATATATATATATATATATGAAAACAAATATATGTCTCCGCACTAATAATGAATCTATGTGAAGAAGTTATGCACTCCAAGAAAATTGGCAATAAAGTATAATAAGTTAAATGAATGAACACAAATAAATGCAGGAAAAACATTCTAAATCTGATCCATAGTCAGACACAGATGCAAACAAACAAACATATACATAAAGAACATAATATATGTATAGTATGTTCTTTATGTATATGTTTGTTTGTTATAATGTTTTTCCTGCATTTATTTGTGTTTATTCATTAAACTTATTATACTTTATTGCCAATTTACTTGTGCATAACGTCTTCACATAGATTCATTATTAGTGTTTAGACATATATTTGTTTTCATACTATTTTTGTGGGATAATTTGGTATGAGTTTACCCTAGTCTCGAGAACTTCTCTATATTCATGTGATTTATTGATTCTTTACTATTAGTGCTTATCCTAGAATTGACTGTTTATATATATATATACGTATATATATATATATATATATATATAATATATATATATATATATATATATATATACAGTATATATTAAAAGAAATATTAGGATGGGGAGGGAGAGGGATTATCTTCAAAATCTAATCCATAGGATACAATACGGATATTAATTATTAGTTAATTTCATACACATATCATCTTAGTTATTGGGGAAAACCCTTAAAAATGAATTCTTTAGAAGAAAAAAGAGAGACATACGCAAAAGTAAAATAATCAAAACCTTTCTTAAAGTAATGGAACAAAGTATCCGTTTTTTCTCATTTAATTCATTGCCACTTAGGTATGGGTAGATTCCCATGTGAAGAAAACCAATGCATAAACATACGTGAATTAAACTGTTATACCTTAGCATATTCATTCATCACATTTCAAATACATATTCATTATATATCACTTTAAGACCTTTTGCACAAAACCTAGGCATGAATCAGATACTTAAAGATACAAATGATCATAACGGCTTGTTTTTATAGACAGTCATTCCTAATTTGCTCCTTATGGATTGTCCATCCTGAACATTTTGACCAACTTTAAACTTCCAAGGAGCCAAAGTCCCCACATATAGTGGTACTCATAAACCTGTAGAGCCATGTTTAGACAAGCATTCCGCTCATATTAGGCCTCGCAACACCTTCTGGTGGAGACAAACTGTGCAGCAAACGACCGCAGTAAGAAACCGCACTCCAGGTCAAGCCACACTTACAAAACTTGTTCTGCTTACAGGATCTGTTACCCCCTCTTATAGTCAGGAGCCATCACCACCCTCACAGGCATACCGCAGCCACTATGGAGGCTTCCTCTGCTTCTCTCACATGCAGGTTACTCCGGACCTTTGATGGATCTTTACCCGGTGTGTGACGTCATCATTTAGCTCTCTGCTACCAGGTGGGTTGTTTCCAGGTACTTTAAAGCATATAAGTAAACAGACACTTAGGATGAATGTGTTCCCACATCAGCGGCTTTAACAAAGACTGTTAAGGATATGCATCTTTGTGTCAGACATGCCAAGAATAGTGTCCTGCGGTCTTTTAGTTTTCAGAATAAACAATCTGTTTGTGAAAGCTACTGAAAAGGAAATAGAAATGATGCAGACTGACACTGTGACAGGGGACAATTTGACAAAAAGTGAATGAATGGCCCTCAATGAATTATCAAGGGCCACAAATCTGATAATCAAGCTGGCTGATAAGGGTGGGAATTTAGTGCTTATGGATTAAACTAATTATGTCATAGAAGTAAAATGCCAACTTGGCATGAAAGATCAATATGAAAAAATGACAGGCAATCCAATAGCTAGAATCCAACGAGAATTATCCTAAATCCTTAATGAAGCTAAGAGTGAGGGGTTGATTTAAAATCAAGAATATGCTTATTTATATCCCAAATTCCATGTGTTACCAGTTTTTTATACCATTCCGAAAATGCATAAAAATATAAAGACACCCCCAGATAGGAGCATAGTCTCTGGCATAGGGAGTGCCACAGAGAAAATAGGCCAATGCTTAGATTTTGTCTTACGTCCCTTACTTACCACCCTCCCCTCATATATCAAGGATACAGCAGATTTGCTGAAAAAGTTGGATGGTATAAAGGTTTCAGACAACACTATAATAGCATCTTGTTGAAAGTCTATATTCTTCAATTCCCTATAATATAGGTATCTATGAAATTAAGTCATTTTTGGACACCAGAGATAAAAATTATGAAAAGCACACTGATTTTGTAATCAGTTTATTGAGGTTTATTCTTGAAAACAATGCTTTCTCTTTTGATAATAGGATATACAGGCAGATCAGAGGCACATCTATGGAGGAGGTTTGTGCACCAACATATGCGTGTCTCCACCTGGGTGCTTGGGAAATGTCCAATGTTTTTGAGAAACATAGCTGTGCCTTTGATCAGTATGTATTGATTTGGGTGCGGTATGTGGATGATATTCTGGTACTCTGGGACGGCCCAGAAGAGATACTTAGAATATTTGTTAATGACCTTTATTAGAATGAACAAAATATATTCTTGACCTTAGAAACCAGTGTTACAGAACTTCCATTCCTAGACTTTAAAATCAGGATGGAAGGGGGAGGAGCCAACTGCCGAAGTGACAAGACATGCAAGTCAAGAGCTCCTGGCTTTGACAGGCTTTCAAAGGCCAAAAAGGGGGGTTTGACAATTTCAAAACCTAATATTTGTATATACATAGTGAAAGATATGCCTACTAAAGCTTAGAAGCGACTATGGAGTCGGCAGTGTGAACAATATTTAACCCAGGATTCCTAATGGTAACACAAGGTTTGTGTGGATGCCATTATGGAGGTTGCTATTAGCTAAAGTGTCTGTAACACTGAAAGGCCAGGTGCCTACCTCTTACCAGGAAACTAAATATACCCACTAATACAGAGTTTAACAACCTATTGAAATATGGGACAACAGGCCTATGAGTCACTCCAGATCATTTTAACTGCGTACCTCACCTGTGTTGAGGTGGAGCTGATGGAGGCTCTACGCAATTGCCTACTTGGGATCCCACCGGCAGAAGTGGAGGACCTACAGAGTGACAAAAAGCAGACTTAATTCTTGATCCTTCTCAGCCAAGGCCGTGCATGTCAGAGGCAGCGGTAGAGAGGCAGACCACTTCACTGAGGAAACCCATATCGAATGATGTAACCCTCCTTGGACTGAAGCGGCAGCAGTGTTCAGCGGAAGGTGAAAAATCAGTGACATCAGAGCCTGCCGTGAGGTGGCTGATCACAGAGGGAGCAGCAGCCAAGCTTCCAACTGCTGAGTGTAACTGGTAGTTTGCGGAGACCGGGAACTCAACAACAGCTGCTTCAAGAATATGAGGCAGATCATAGATGAGCTTATTTTTGAAAGAAATATCTTGACCATGGTGACTGTCACCCAGAGACTCATACCTACCTTAGTTTGTCCTCACCCAGTACCTGAGACTTACACAAAAACTGGAAGATGGTGTTTCCATGTCCGAACTTGTATGGGGTGAAGTTGGCTTAGAGACACTGGGACAGTCTTCTGGTTTGACCCCATTTTGCTGTCCATTACTTATATGAGTTGGCTTATATTTCAAGCCCATTGTTAGGATATATACTCTGTTAAATTTGTTTACAGCCTGAATAGTTTTGTTATATATTCATACAAGGATTTTTGAAAGGTTAATACATTGTATCTAATCTGATTACAATCCTATGCTAGATAATTTGATGTCTCAGTTGCCTAACACATACAGTTTAATAGATGCACCATATTCTTGTATTCTAAAAGTATACCCACATCATGAACAATGCCACAGACTATACGAGATTTAACAGTCTTTATGGTGGTGTTTGTACCTATGTTCTTATGGCAAATATATGAAAATCATATGCCCACACTAAGGCGGTAGAATCTGATTGTATAGAAACAAGTTCTCTTTAGTATACTATATCACTACAATGTAGCCCTATCTATTACAGGCTTCACTATATTACTAGACAGGCAATTCCCAATACCAACTTCAAATAAGCAACAACACATAATTGATTCACAGAGCACAGACACTACTGATCATATATTGTCTAAGGATATAGACTACACAATTTTAGTTCTGTAACTCTGACCTGATCTATCAGAAGTCTTATACCACTATAACAATTTACTTTTAGGGGTATATATCCAGCGTACAGTTGTGACTACCTTAGTTTTTTTGTGTTCAATTTGCCTGTTTTGTTTACAGATACAGCTACCTATATCCAATTTACAGCTACACCGAACCAACGCTAGATAACTGGCTAAATGTTCATGTGCTATATTTGTTTGCTTTAGGTGTTGGCTTAAGATTTGATTTAAGACGTCAAAACTGAAAAGAGCACTCAATACATTCAATGTTCTTGATGGCCCTATATTCTTATATAACGGTCCAAAGGTGGCCCTAGATACTGCTTGGGGGGGGGGGGGGGGTCTTCACTACAACAGGCTAGCTTATATCCCTTAACGTATAGGCCTAAACATGTGGTCCACCTTTCTGTGTGGCATAAGGCCCGTGCCTGCAGGGAGGGGGAGCATAACATCTTGTTGAGGACAGCCTTCTTGGCAGATTTGCATAATAGAGTTCTGGACATATACTGACCTCCTAGTGTTAGGGGTAGTTATGGAATGATACCCAGCTATATATTAGACTTTAGGTTAAGTGCCCAAGACATAATCTGTTATTTTACCCTGTTCATAGGCACTCATATATCTAGTCCTGGACTATGTAATTGCTCATAAGATAGATCACAACTGCTGTACTTCTACTACTAGGGGAAGATTGTTTGACTAGTCTTTATTGCGGCAGTTATATGTGAATTGCTAAGTGTGTGGTTCTTAGATTATTTAGATGTACTCCCTGTGGCCATAGCTTTTATATTTTTGGCTCCATCCTCCCTATATTTGTGTTTACTGGTTAAACATAGGAACACAGATTCCATCAAACTCTTCCCTGTTATCTATCATATATTTGTTTCATCATAGCGGCCACCGATATTCCCACTCCTTTTTTCTATAATATGGATAGTTTATTTTTCTCCCCTCTTTTTTAAGCAGCAGCTTCTAGTGTTTAGAGACACAAGAGTGGCCTCTTTAGTTGGGGAGGGCGATCTAATTTACAGTTATAAATAAAAATGAGGATGTTATAGGTTCTGAGCACTAACTGGATATAATGTTTGAGCATATTGCAGTATGTGTAACTTAGAGTTCATATTGAGATATAGTTTAGTATGTATGATCTTCCACTGTACTTGGTTGCAATGTAATTGATGTTGTATTTTTCTATACTCACATACCCATTATGCTATATACTGCTATATGAGTAATTATATATGTAACTTGTGTATATTGCACTATTTTTTAGATGTTTGCATAGAAATTTCTCAATAAAAATATAAAAAATAAAAAATCAAGAAGCAAGGAGGAGTCATTATGACAGACTACTAAAACTAGACAGCTACAAAACTACTGAAAACAGACAGCTACAAACAGCATATTGGAGGCCTCACACCCATCTCCACTGATTAAAGGTATTCCGAAGGTTTCATAAGGACAGAATAAAGGAGCATTGAGATGATGAAACAAACAAAAGGGATGCAAAATGCAAGACATTTTGCCTATTTTCATAACAGTGAGACTGCCTCTCTGAAGTTTGTAGCAATTGATAAGGGGGGCCCCAAAGGCAGGGGAGGTGACCTAGACAGAACACTGTTACAGAAAGAGGCAAGGTGGATTTTCAAGTTAAGGACAATTAGTCCACTGGGTCTAAATGATAAAATTGACATTGCTTGTTTTGTATAATATGATTAAAAGTTTCAGCTATTGTAAATAATCATGTGTGTAATTAAGTAAAAATTGATTGAAAACATTTTTACTTCAGAAATGAAGTTTTTTTGTCCCAGTCGTAAGAAACAAATGGAAATTATGGGATATTTACATATGCCTTTCAAATCCAATGTTATAACATATATTTGAGATGAGTTAGTTTAAATACTTGAGTTTGGAAACTATCCCTTTAAGAGAGGTAAAGATGTTGTGAGTTAAAAGGGTTGGACTTAAGTTATATAAAGTAAGAAACACAGGTGTTTAGCAATATAGCCCTGCTGAGGCCCCGTTTGATATTTGCAAAGTGGTGAAATGTACATGGAATTGGCTTTGTTTGTTTGTTCTGAAAACTAAAAGACCGCAGGACACTATCCTTGGCATGTCTGATGGAAAGATGCATATCTTTGACAGTCTTTGTTAAAGCTGCTGATTTGGGAACACATTCATCTTAAGCGTCTGTTTATTTATACGCTTTAAAGTATCTGGAAACAACCCACATGGTAGCGAAGAGCTAAATGATGATGTCACACACCGGGTAAAGATCCGTCAAAGGTCCGGAGTAACCTGGTTCGGAGTAACCTGCATGTGAGAGAAGCAGAGGAAGCCTCCATGGTGGCTGCTGTATGCCTATGAGGGTGGTGACAGCTCCTGACTATAAGAGGGGGTAACAGATTTGATAAGTGGAACAAGTTTTGTAAGTGTGACTTGACCTGGAGTGCGGTTTCTTACCTTGACCGTTTGCTGCAAAGTTTGTCTCCCACAAATGGCGTTGCAAGGCCTAATATGAGCGGAATGCTTGTCTAAACACGGCTTTACAGGTTTATGAGTACCACTATATGTGGGGACTTTGGCTCCTTAGAAGTTTAAAGTTGGCCAAAATGTTCAGGATGGACAATCCATAAGGAACAAATTAGGAATGACTGTCTATAATAACAAGCCATTATGGTCATTTGTATCTTTGGGATGGACTGTTTGATTAATGCCTAGGTTATGTGCAAAAGGTCTTAAGGGGATATATAATGAATATGTATTTGAAATGTGATGAATGAATATGCTAAGGTATTATAGTTTAATTCATGTATGTTTATGCATTGGTTTGCTTCACGTGGGAATCTACCCATACCTGAGTGGCACTTAATTAAATGAGAATAAACGGATACTTTGTTTCAGAATTGAAAGAGTTTTGTATTTCCTTTTGTGTATTTCTCTCTTTTTTCTTCTAAAGAATATATATATATATATATATATATATATATATATATATATATACAGGGAGTGCAGAATTATTAGGCAAATGAGTATTTTGACCACATCATCCTCTTTATGCATGTTGTCTTACTCCAAGCTGTATAGGCTCGAAAGCCTACTACCAATTAAGCATATTAGGTGATGTGCATCTCTGTAATGAGAAGGGGTGTGGTCTAATGACATCAACACCCTATATCAGGTGTGCATAATTATTAGGCAACTTCCTTTCCTTTGGCAAAATGGGTCAAAAGAAGGACTTGACAGGCTCAGAAAAGTCAAAAATAGTGAGATATCTTGCAGAGGGATGCAGCACTCTTAAAATTGCAAAGCTTCTGAAGCGTGATAATCGAACAATCAAGCGTTTCATTCAAAATAGTCAACAGGGTTGCAAGAAGCGTGTGGAAAAACCAAGGCGCAAAATAACTGCCCATGAACTGAGAAAAGTCAAGCGTGCAGCTGCCAAGATGCCACTTGCCACCAGTTTGGCCATATTTCAGAGCTGCAACATCACTGGAGTGCCCAAAAGCACAAGGTGTGCAATACTCAGAGACATGGCCAAGGTAAGAAAGGCTGAAAGACGACCACCACTGAACAAGACACACAAGCTGAAACGTCAAGACTGGGCCAAGAAATATCTCAAGACTGATTTTTCTAAGGTTTTATGGACTGATGAAATGAGAGTGAGTCTTGATGGGCCAGATGGATGGGCCCGTGGCTGGATTGGTAAAGGGCAGAGAGCTCCAGTCCGACTCAGACGCCAGCAAGGTGGAGGTGGAGTACTGGTTTGGGCTGGTATCATCAAAGATGAGCTTGTGGGGCCTTTTCGGGTTGAGGATGGAGTCAAGCTCAACTCCCAGTCCTACTGACAGTTTCTGGAAGACACCTTCTTCAAGCAGTGGTACAGGAAGAAGTCTGCATCCTTCAAGAAAAACATGATTTTCATGCAGGACAATGCTCCATCACACGTGTCCAAGTACTCCACAGCGTGGCTGGCAAGAAAGGGTATAAAAGAAGAAAATCTAATGACATGGCCTCCTTGTTCACCTGATCTGAACCCCATTGAGAACCTGTGGTCCATCATCAAATGTGAGATTTACAAGGAGGGAAAACAGTACACCTCTCTGAACAGTGTCTGGGAGGCTGTGGTTGCTGCTGCACGCAATGTTGATGGTGAACAGATCAAAACACTGACAGAATCCATGGATGGCAGGCTTTTGAGTGTCCTTGCAAAGAAAGGTGGCTATATTGGTCACTGATTTGTTTTTGTTTTGTTTTTGAATGTCAGAAATGTATATTTGTGAATGTTGAGTTGTTATATTGGTTTCACTGGTAAAAATAAATAATTGAAATGGGTATATATTTGTTTTTTGTTAAGTTGCCTAATAATTATGCACAGTAATAGTCACCTGCACACACAGATATCCCGCTAAAATAGCTAAAACTAAAAACAAACTAAAAACTACTTCCAAAAATAAAAAATTAAATTAATGAGTTTTTTGGGTTCATTGAGAACATGGTTGTTGTTCAATAATAAAATTAATCCTCAAAAATACAACTTCCCTAATAATTCTGCACTCCCTGTATATATATATATATATATATATATATATATATATATATTAAATGCCATCACAAATTAGTATTAGTGAAAATAGCTAGCTGCTACACTATGCCATGGCTGGTACAACCTTGTGCAAGAATTTTTATGTTTGTGGTATGATTGGGTTAGAGATTGGCACATGTAAATAGGTTAAGTTTAGAGTTAACCACAAGGAAAATAACAGGTTAAAAGCAGTTTGCCCGCTTCAATTGCTATCTATTTATTTATGTGCCATTGTAACTGCTGTAGCCACATTTTGGTCATGTTGATATTACAGCTGCCAAAATATTGATTCCCTAATAGAATAGTGAATAAAGGATGGGCTTAAAGAATAGATGTATAATCATTAATAGAGTTTATTATTCATCAGTTTTCTTAGTCAATAACTTTATTTTAATGCTGGTTTTATCTACTGCAGAATGCTGAAAAATCTCTTTAGAATCTCTTTAAATATATCCCTTAGTATAACACAAATTAAGAAATTATTTAGTAATAAAAACATCAAAAAAATGTAAAAACAAATGTGACTAATTTAGGCAATTTTATTAAAACAGTTTTTAAATATTTATTTTTATACTATAAACTTACAAATGTAAACACTTATACATTATAACAAATATTATCCAATGACAGGTCAATTCAGAAATATGCAGATATGAAATAATTATTTTTTTCTAAATGCTATTTTTTCATATAAAATATCCAAAATGTCAAATACATTTGTAGTTTTCTGTAAAGGAAATGTAATACTATTAATTAAATGAATATACTACAACTATTAACTGCTCTCTTTTGCACTGAAGAGCTCTTGTACATCTCATTCCAAAAACATAGGCATTAATATGGAGTTGCCCCCTTCCCCCCACTCCAAGATTTTTGAAACGTGTGAGTTTTTTGCCCATTTAGCCAAAGGAGCATTCATGTTTTATGAGAAGGCCTGGCTCACAATCAACATTTCATTTAATTCCAAAAGTGTTCATTGGGGTTGAGGACAGGCTCTGTGCAATCTACTCATGTTCCTTCACTCCAAACTTGTCAAACTTGGGACAATAAAAGGCCTCCCACAAACTATTGCCACTTTTTAGGAGCATTCAATTATCTTGCAGTGTTTACTGGTACTAAAGTGTCTAGCCCTAACCCTGAAAAACAGCCCTAGGCCATTATCCCTCTTCCACCAAACTTACAGTAGCCACTTTTCATTCTGGTAGGTAGTGTTATTCTGGGATCCACCACACCCAAATTCTTCCATCAAACTGCCAGATAGTGAAGCATGATTAATCACTCCAGAGAATATATTTCATCTGCTCCAGAGTCAAGTAACAGTGTGCTTTACACCACTACAGGCAATGCTTGACATTGCACATGTTGATTTGAGGTTTGTGTGTGTAGATGCTTGGCCACGGTTATCCCTTTCAAGAAGCTCCTGATGTACAGTTCTTGTGTTGATGTTGCTCCTAGGGGCTGAAAACTCTGTAGTGAGTGATGCAACAGATGATAGGCATCATGTTTCAGCATGTGGAGGCCCACTCTGAGAGTTTGCATGGTCTACTACTTTTTGGCTGGACTGTTACTCCTAGATGCCTCTCCTTTCCAATAATGACACTTACATTAGTCAAAGGCAGATAAAGTAGAACAGAAATGTCACAAGCTAATAGTGGCAAAGGTGTCATCCCATGACAGTGCCATGTTTAAAATCACTGAGTTCTTTAGTACAATCCATTGTACTGCCAATGTTTGTCTATAGAGGTTTCATGTACTGGATTTTATGTACCTGCTGAAACACCTGGACTCAATAATTAGTATGGATGTCCACAAACTTTTGGCCATATAGTGTATCTTCAGGCTGCTGGCACTAGGTTACAGCTGTACATATAAATAAGAATCTGCCCATCAAATTCAAAAAGTGAACACAAAGATATTAGAGTACAATCAATAATTTAATTAAGATGAGTATTCAAAACAGGTAGTTTATCTTCCTCCTCTAGTAAGGAGAAAAATAAACTATGATTTTAGTCTTCAATGCACACCAAACAAAAAAAATCTGATTATTCAAATAATAATTTAAGTAGTTGCAATAAAAATAAATAAATAAATAAATAAATAAAAAAGTATATATGCTAGTCATGGAACATACACAATAAAACTTCACATGATAAAGGGACATTTTATAAAAAAATGTTCTATCATGCTTATGAAACAGCAACAAAATAAATGAATAAATAAATACACAAAATAAATAAAAATAGTTAAGTAAAAGCTTTTTAAAGGTCCATAATACCCAAATGTTTAAACACTTGATGCAGTATAGCTATTAAAAGATGACTAGAAAATATCACCTGAACATCTCTATTTAAAAAAGAAATATATTTTACCTCAAAAGTTTCTCAGTAGCCACAGCCCATTGTAAAGGACTTCTAAGCAGAAAATCAGTATGTCTGTCCCGGGACAGCAGAAGGAGCGAGTTTTCGTGCACACTCATCTTATTTCCCTATTCAGTTTAAGGAAGTTTACAATAAAATCTCATGAGAGTTGAGTGAAATCTCATGAGATCACAGTAAAATAGTTCATGACCTCAGCACTGTTGAAGCTGATTGGCTGCTGTTCATTTCTTCATTTTTTATTTTTTTTTACCTGCAGCTGGGCTGCAGCTGAGTATAACTTTTTACACAGAACTTACTCTGCTGAGCTGAGGAAGTTGTGAGGTAAAATATCTTCCTTTTTTACATAGAGATGCTTAGTTGATGTTTTCCTGTCAGCTTTAGTGATGTCTCGAATTGTTCGCCGCCGAATAGTTCCCGGCAAACATAGCATGTTTGCGTTCGCCGCAGTGGGCAAACATATGCGATGTTCGATCCACCCCCTATTCGTCATCATTGAGTAATACTTTGACCCTGTCAGTCAGCAGGCACATTCCAGCCAATCAGCAGCAGACCCTCCCTCGCAGACCCTCCCACCTCCTGGACAGCATCCATTTTAGATTCATTCAGAAGCTGCATTGTTAGTGAGAGGAGGGACAGTGTAGCTGCTGCTGATTTAGTAGGGAAATCTATAGCTAGGCTAGTGTATTCAGTGTCCACTACAGTCCTGAAGGACTCATCTGATCTCTGCTGTAAGGACAGCACCTCAAAAAGCCCTTTTTAGGGCTGCTTTATTATTTTTTCCTGTGTAATCTAATTGCAGTTGCCTGCCTGCCAGCGTGTGTGTCAGGCTCACAGCGTATACTGTGTCCACTTGCCCAGTGCCACCACTCATATCTGGTGTAACAGTAGTGTACATTTAAAAAAAACAACACTTTTTTGACTGTGTTAAATAATAGCAGTCAGTTTCCTTCACACGTGTGCGTTTACGTGCCTGCCTGCCAGGGCACAGTGTCACCTCAGTGCATCTCATATGTGGTGTAACAGTAGTGTAGATTTAAAAAAAAACAACACTTTTTTGACTGTGTTAAATAATAGCAGTCAGTTTCCTTCACATGTGTGCGTTTAAGTGCCTGCCTGCCCGGGCACAGTGTCACCCCAGTGCACCTCATATGTGGTGTAACACTAGTGTAGATTTAAAAAAAAACAACACTTTTTTGACTGTGTTAAATAATAGCAGTCAGTTTCCTTCACACGTGTGCGTTTAAGTGCCTGCCAGGACACAGTGTCACCCCAGTGCAACTCATATCTGGTGTAACAGTAGTGTAGATTTAAAAAAAACAACACTTTTTTGACTGTGTTAAATAATAGCAGTCAGTTTACTTCACACGTGTGCGTTTAAGTGCCTGCCTGCCAGGGCACAGTGTCACCCCAGTGCAACTCATATCTGGTGAAACAGTAGTGTAGATTTAAAAAAAAAAAACACTTTTTTGACTGTGTTAAATAATAGCAGTCAGTTTCCTTCACACTAATAATAATAAAGGGATTATCTATCTTTTAAAACAATAAAAATTCTGGTGTAGACTGTCCCTTTAAACGGGGAGTTTGGTCTGTCACTGTGAAGCGGGCGTAACCCTTACATTACCTTATCAATACAACATCATACCTGATGTTTTAAAGCACGTTATTCCAAACAATTTAGGAATGTTAGGTGATTTATGCCCTTTATGGATTAAAAGCAGACTCTGCATCAACTATGTAATTTTCCATGGGAGTTTTGCCATGGATCCCCCTCCGGCATGCCACAGTCCAGGTGTTAGTCCCCTTGAAACAACTTTTCCATCACTATTGTGGCCAGAAAGAGTCCCTGTGGGTTTTAAAATTCGCCTGCCTATTGAAGTCTATGACGGTTCGCCCGTTCTCGAACAGTTGCGGAAGTTCGCGTTCGCCATCCGCAAACTCAAAATTTTAGGTTTGCGACATTACTAGTAAGCTTTTTACAGTTATACTGCATCAGTTTCAAGCGATTTAGCATATAAGGTATTATGTCCCTTTAAGTTAAAACTATTACTAAAAGGGGAGCGGACAAGTTTTTCAATTCGAAAAGTTGTCTGCTCACCTTCTGACATACAGGCTGTGGACGAACAGGTTACACTGCTTGTATGTATCATTACACGCTCAAGTAAGTGTTTAAAGCCCCACCCTTCTCTCACACAACCAATCACATGAGACTGTCAATCACCCGAGCGAGTGCTTGGCGATTTTTCCTCCCTATCTCAGAGGTGACATTGAGTACAAGAAGCAGCAGTCTGATGATGCTGCTTAGTATGTGGAACCCTAAGCATTATTGGTTTTGCATGTCGTTTCAATATTCACTGGATTATAAAAACAACGGTCACTGCATTACTAGAGGAGTTGGATATTCCTCTGCAAGTCAGAAAAAAATAGTTTGTTTGGTTTTTTTCCAGAACAGAAATATTCTTTTTCTCAACTATTTCTAGAAAATATCAGGCATTAAAAAGACATTAAACTCAATATTTTTTTTTCATGATTCAGGTAGAGAACACAATTTTAAACAGCATTCCAATTTTCTTCTATTATCTAATTTGCTTGATTCTTTGTTTAAGAAATAGAAATGCACATGGGTGAGCCAATCACACAAGGCAGCTATATGCAGCTACCAATCAGCAGCTTCTGAGCCTATCTAGATATGCTTTTCAGCAAATGATATCAAGAGCATGAAGCAAACTAGATAATAGAAGTAAATTAAAAAGTTTTTTAAAATTAAAAATTCTTTCTAAATCATGAAAGAAAAAAAATTGGGTTTAATGTCCCTTTAACCCCTTAATGACCAAGGACGTACGCCACACGTCCTCAAAAAAAATACAGTTAATGACCGAGGACGTGTGGCGTACGTCCTTGGTCTGGAAAGCAGCTGGAAGCGATCCTGCTCGCTTCCAGCTGCTTTCCGGTTATTGCAGTGATGCCTCGATATGGAGGCATCCTGCAATAACCCCCCTTGGCCATCCGATGCAGAGAGAGCCACTCTGTGGCCCTCTCTGCACCGGACATCGGTGGCCGGTATCGTTGGTGGGTGGGAGCAAGTCTGGGAGGCGGGTGGGCATGGGAGCGCACGCGTGCACGGGGGGGGCGGCGGGCGGGCACGTGCACAGGGCGGGAGCGGGAGGGAACCACTACACTACAGAAAAATAACTGTAAAAAAGTGAAAAAATAAAAAGTTTTAAAAGCTGTAAATAAACATCTAAGGGATCTGGAAGGGGTGGGGGTTGATCTTGGGGGGGGGGAAGCTACACTACAGAAAAGGGCATTTTTTTAAAAATAAAGGCATATTTTTTTACTAAACTGGGTACTGGCAGACAGCTGCCAGTACCCAAGATGGCGCCCATTAAGGCAGAGGGGGAGGGTTAGAGAGCTGTTTGGTGGAGGATCAGTGAGGCTGGGAGCTAAGGGAGGATCCTACACAGCAGCATATGTAAATATGCTAAAAAAAACACACAAAAAAGCCCAAATATAGCTTTTATTTTAGTACTGGCAGAGTTTCTGCCAGTACTTAAGATGGCGGGGACAATTGTGGGGTGGGGGAGGGAAGAGAGCTGTTTGGGAGGGATCAGGGGGTCTCATGTTTCAGGTGGGAGGCTGAGCTCTACACTAAAGCTAAAATTAACCCTGCAAGCTCCCTACAAGCTACATAATTAACCCCTTCACTGCTAGCCATAATACACGTGTGAAATGCAGCAGCATTTGGCGGCCTTCTAATTACCAAAAAGCAACGCCAAAGCCATATATGCCTGCTGTTTCTGAACAAAGGGGATCCCAGAGAAGCATTTACAACCATTTGTGCCATAATTGCACAAGCTGTTTGTAGATGATTTCAGTGAGAAACCTAAAATTGTGAAAAATTTAACGTTTTTTTTAATTTGATCGCATTTGGCGGTGAAATGGTGGCATGAAATATACCAAAATTGGCCTAGATCAATACTTGTGGTTGTCTACTACACTACACTAAAGCTAAAATTATCCCTAAAAGCTCCCTACATGCTCCATAATTAACCCCTTAACTGCTGGGCATAATACACGTGTAGTGCGCAGTGGCATTTAGCAGCCTTCTAATTACTAAAAAGCAACGCCAAAGCCATATATGTCTGCTATTTCTGAACAAAGGGGATCCAAGAGAAGAATTTACAACCATTTAAGCCATAATTGCACAAGCTGTTTGTAAATAATTTCAGTGAGAAACCAAAAGTTTGTGAAAAAATTAGTAAAAAAGTGAACAATTTTTTGTATTTAATCGCATTTGGCGGTGAAATGGTGGCATGAAATATACCAAAATGGGCCTAGATGAATACTTTGGGATGTCTACTAAAAAAAATATATACATGTCAATGGATATTCAGAGATTCCTGAAAGATATTAGTGTTCTAATGTAACTAGCGCTAATTTTGAAAAATAATGGTTTGGAAATAGCAAAGTGCTACTTGTATTTATGGCCCTATAACTTACAAAAAAAGCAAAGAACATGTAAACATTGGGTATTTCTAAACTCAGGACAAAATTTAGAAACTATTTAGCACGGGTGTTTTTTGGTGGTTGTAGATGTGTAACAGATTTTGGGGGTCATAGTTAGAAAAAGTGTGTTTTTTTCCATTTTTTTCCTCATATTTTATATTTTTTTTATAGTACATAATAAGATATGATGAAAATAATGGTATCTTTAGAAAGTCCATTTAATGGCGAGAAAAACGGTATATAATATGTGTGGGTACAGTAAATGAGTAAGAGGAAAATTACAGCTAAACACAAACACCGCAGAAATGTAAAAATAGCCTTGGTCCCAAACGGACAGAAAATGGAAAAGTGCTGTGGTCATTAAGGGGTTAAGCAGTCTACGTAGGCTTTTTTTTATATTTTATTTTTACATTTACCAAAAACCGAGCAAATAACAGATACTGATAGAAAGGGCTATGGGATGTATATACAGTATATATAATAGGTTATGGCAAATGAGAAAATGGGTATAATTCTATTCTCCCAGCTTCCCCAACCTGTATTTTTCTATGAAGATGATTAATCAAAGAATGGAGAGATAAGCGGCTTTAGTGAATAAGCTATATAGAATAAAATTATTTTAGATTGCACACTGTAATTGTATATAATGAAGAATCTGCAATTTATTCTAACTAAAATAGTAACTATATATATATTTAAGGGTTTCTCTAAAAAATAAGAGTTATTATATTTATTGTTTTTAAAACTGCTATATTTTCCCCATAAATTTCCTGAAAGGAATTAGTTTACTATTAATAAATCCAGTTTGGTTGCATTTTCTCTAAATTAATTTGTATAAAACACTAGATATTGTTTTAATTCAAAATAGTATGTTGACTTTATAGAATATTTAAACGTTTTCTTTTCATTATTTTTCTGTCATATTTTATAAATCTCTGTCCTTTAAATATTTCATGTTAAATACAGCAAGATAAACTAAATTGTGTTATATACATTTCAGTAACACAAGTTTATAGAATTAGCTGTAATTAAGTTTAGGAAAGTTATTGCATAAAGTGAACACACACACAGACATATATATACATATATTTTTAATTACCTGAAAATAGCTTACTTATCAGCTTATTTCACTGGTGCTATTTCCCCTCCACAGCTGTATAAATTTAATACAGTTATGTTTAGCTATGAAATGTTATGAGGACTGCAGAACACTAATATCATTCTTACATTAAATATAAACTGAAAAGAACAAGGTGTTTTTTTCTAGAAGATAAAATAAATATGCATGCATTTGTTTTGTTTATTCTCTTGAGTATTTCAACAGAAGTAATGTAAGACAGTTGTTTTTTATTTACAGTTATATTTATGTTTTAGAGCAGTTACCGATTCTTAGACATAAATAAAATAAACAATTGTTTGTTTTCCTTAGAGATATGAAAAAAAATATTTTATAAATAATAAAATATATAATTTTTTTCACATGAAATAACAATGCACAATGAATGTTTGCTCAAAACACAGACTATTATGCTCTTCTTTGTATAGCAATATTGAAACTAAGGGTTCTCTGTTAGAAGCTGCAGCATTGGAGGGTCTTTGGCTGCAGGCTGGCATGAGACCGCTGCTTCCCTACCTATAGGCGAGATCTAAGCTAGCAGTTTTCAAACCCCTCTGGACTTGTCCAACTGGGTGAATGACAGCCCTTGCTCATGCACAATTGGCCACTCGTGATAAATGCAGGTAGCATATTACTGCCAGATATCCACGATGCCGATCGGACAGGTTCAGAAATGTCTACCCTTCCCACCTGCCATTTCTTTAATGGAGAACTATGGGCTTCATTAACCTTTTCCGATCCTATAAATTTTCACTTTGGTGCGCCAGCAGGTCTTATTTAATTTTCTAATAAAACCCCTGCATACTTTTAAGGAAGTACAACAGATTAACAAGGTATTCTATTTTTTAATTAAGTTAAAAAAACTATAACTGCGGATATGCAATATCCATGTTAGCACTAGGTACATAGGGTTAGGTTATGTATTAAAACTGTTGTACTTAGAGATACATTAACATCTCATGTACAGCTGAAAAGAAGCCATAGTACTTGGTCAGTGACAATATGCAGTAGTGGTTCACCCAAGTGTTCACTCCGTCCTCACCCTTGCAGATTCCTGTATGCTGTTTATTGCTTGCAGCTTCCACTCACGCCAAGCAGATTTCAGTGTCTGGAACCAAGGGACAAAATCAATCAGCGAGGGGAAATGAAGCAGTACTGGGACGTACTGTGTAGCAGTCAGTTAGCTTTTCCCTAATGAGAACCGTGTCTCATATCCTGAAGCGTCCCTGTATGGGCTGTAGAGCTCTCATGGGTGTGTACACAACTTCCAATCAGGGTGCCAGATATCCTTGGTGGAAAAATCATGTCAGAATATATCTCACGTTAGATTGCAAGCAGTAAAACCCTTTGTTGGATATTTTCCGACATATGACCGGAAAGAGTTAATGAAGATTGGGAAGCAGCTTTGGAGCCCAAGCTGGCTTGAAATGCTATTTTAAGATCTGTTATCTTAAAGGGACATGAAACCCAAATTTTTTTCTTTTATGATTTAGAAAGAGCATACAATTTTAAACATCTTTCTAATTTACTTCTGTTATCTAATTTGCTTTATTCTCTTGATATACTGTGCTGAAAAGCATATCTAGATATGATCAGTAGCTGCTGATTGCTGTACATATATGCTTCATATGATTGGCTCACCCATGTGCATTGCTATTTCTTCAACAGAGAATAGCTTAATAATGAAGCAAACTAGATAATAGAAGTAAATTGGAATTATGTTTAAAATTGTATTCTCTACTTGAATCATGAAAGAAATGTTTTAGGTGTAGTGTCCCTTTAAGAATGATACTACTTAACCTCTCCCCCATCTCAAGGTTGATGTTGTTAAATCATCCGTCAGGTCCAACCAAGATGATTTAGAAGCCCTGCTCTCTCACCAGCTGGTCATGTGAGGGCAGGGGGCACAGCAGCACAAACAGGTGCTTGTGCAGCAATAACTGTGGGCAATAGACACTGCCCACTTATTGTGATGCCGGGTGGACAAGGTTCTCAACCTTGTATGCTTTGTGTTTGGTATATCGGGCTCTGTCAATGATTAAAAAAAAAACACCTTCACATACAACATCTATGCAATGTCCGATATCTATGCATTTTTTTAATATGTATTCTTAACATATTGGTGTGTATTAAATTGTTTACAAACAGCTCATTTACCTTTATTTTGTCATTAGACATAGCTAATTTTGCCTGTTAACACAACCATCTATACTGACAATATGAATGTGTTTTATTTTCTCTAGAAAATCTATATAAACAGGATCTAACAGTGTAAATTAGCCTCCCAGTGGAGGGTGGTAAAGAGGGATAAGAATTATCTGGTTTTGATCATTGAACTCCCCCAACTTCATTAGCATTTCAATAACTAACTTTTAGATCAGATGTTTTTTTTTCTGTAGGGCCAGACTATTTAAATGGGCATGTCCTTAAGAACAACAGGTGATAATTTTAATTATCAAAAACAACTACATTGAATACAAAGATAAACATGAAAGGTTAATTGCCCATACATTTAATGCAGTTCAGTAGGTATAGCAAGTCATTTAGAACACAAAGGGATATTATACTATATGCAATTAAATGTAATTTTGTGTAGTTAAAAAAATGTAACACTTGGAATTGTTGATTTTCTAAATTCTACTGAATTTCTATAAAGTAACTGGTGCTGCCATGTTTAAATGTAAGTTTCCTGTTATCTCACTCTACTGCTGAGAACAATTAGGGACAGATATAAAACAGGCCATAAAAGAGACTGTCAATACAAGGCTGTGCAAAACATAACTTTCTAACAGTTTTTCCACAGAGCTTTGTTTTAACAAAGTCTATTTTTTTTGTTCCTAATTTATATCTGCCCCTAATTGTTCTCAGCAGAATAGTTTAAATAGTTGAAACATGGTGGCACATATTATTTTATAGAAACAAAAGTACTTAATATAAAATATGTATTGGTATTCGGATTTCGTCTTGTGAAAGTGCAACACACTAAGATCCGGATTTCCACAGATCTTAGTGCATTACACTTTCTCAAGAAGTAATCTGGCCACAAAAAGATACAAACTGTGTGAGTGGCTGCCTTCTTCTGCATTTAGATACAACTAAGCATCCGAGTGTAAAAGCAAAAAGAAAGCGCCTCTTGGTGCAGTATTTCCAAACAGTGTGAAGCAATGCAAAATACAACAGGTGAACAGGTGGCGCTCTTATCGAAAAAAGTGCAAACAAGCAGGCTGACCTTTAACAGCAGTCAGTACGCTGTGACCACGATATCCTGTTTTTTTGGCAGAATTGACTAACAAAGTGTGTGCAGCTGGACAGAAATCCCTTGGACTGTGCAGATAGATCAGTAAATCCGGAGTAATGTCCTGTCTGATTCCCAAGGACTGTCAGGGCTGCGGTTAATGAAGCCAAAACAATTAGGCCACAGTGAAAGAAAAGGCAACAGGTGGAGTCATTGATTTGCTGAAATAGCGATATACTCCTCTTTATTTTGCCAGGTAGATCAGAATAGAAGTTCATAAAAAAGCTAAAAACATCAGAGTATTATAAAACATATTTATTGAGCTAAGCAACGTGTTTCTCGGCCACAATGCTCTGGCCCTTTCCTCAGGCTGAATACAAAACATGCCTTCAAAGAGGCTTAAAAATACATACATCGGATGTGATAGGATAATTGATTAACCAATGATAGAAGATTATATACAAAGCGGGCAATATGTTGTAGCAAAGAAACCGACAAAATAACAACATAGTATCAATACTAATCTAAATTTGCAACCTGGCAAAATAATGAGGAGTATAACGCAATTTCAGCAAATCAATGACTCCACCTGTTGCCTTCTCTTTCACTGTGGCCTAATTATTTTGGCTTCATTAACCGCAGCCCTGACAGTCCTTGGGAATCGGACAGGACATTACTCCGGATTTACTGATCCATCTGCACAGTCCAAGGGATTTCTGTCCAGCTGCACACACTTTGTTAGTCAATTCTGCCAAAAAACAGGATATCGTGGTCACAGCGTACTGACTGCTGTTAAAGGTCAGCCTGCTTGTTTGCACTTTTTTCGATATGAGCTCCATCACACTTGTGAGTACCTGTTCACCTGTCGTATTTTGCATTGCTTCACACTGTTTGGAAATACTGCACCATGAGGCACTTTCTTTTTGCTTTTACATTTTAGATACACTGAATCACCATTGGTTTAAAAAAAACTGCCTACATATTGACTTTTATCATCACGAAAGACTTGTAACAATTATTTATCATCCCCTTGTTACAAATTTAAAATTGTTTCAAATTGTTGTTATCACTGTTTCTTAAATTGTTGTTATCACTGTTTCTTTTTTTGTGAGTTTTATCACTGTTTTTTCAGTTAAATCGTCTTTTTTTCTATCCACTATTGCACAGGGATATACACTTTATTTCTATTTTTATTTCAACTATTATTTCTATATTGAAATTGTTTTCTTAGATTTAGCGCCCCCGACTTTTATGTTTTTGGCATATATTTTAGAATTTAAGCATCCGAATGCCCATGCCTAATATAGGACCAGATTACGAGTGGAGTCAGGAGTGCTATTTAATGCTCCCACTTGAGTGTTAGTTTAGCTGGAAGTAAGCTTTTTGCGTTTGCCGGGTTGTGCTCGTATTAGGAGTTGAATGTAAACAGTTTTTGCTGTTGCGCTAATCTAAAGAGCGCTAAAAACTGAAGTTAGAATATTGCATGAGTTCATGTATTCCCCAATAGAGGTCAATAACCTGACATGAAAATATGAATATTTTACTTTCCAATGTTCTTCACCTAGTAAAATATGTTCTATTTATTCCTAAATACATATTTCTACATATATCTGATGGTATTTTGGGACAATATATATATATCTACAGTATACCGATATATAGATGATATAGGTATAGATATATACATATATATGTAGAAATATATATTTACAAATACATAGAGCATATTCTGCTATGTGCAGGACATTGAAATCTGAAATATTTAATGTGAATACACAGTATATCACTTTATTAAATATGAATATTGTATCAATACAGTTGTGCTCAAAAGTTTGTATACCCTGGCAAAAATTGTGACATTCTGGCATTGATTTTGAAAATATGAATGATCATGCCAAAAAACTGTCTTTTATTTAAGGATAGAGATCATGTCAAGCCATTTATTATTACATAGTTGTTTGACTCCTTTTTAAATCATAATGTACATGGCCCTGATCAAAAATGTACATATCCTTGAATGTTTGGCCTTGTTACAGACACACAAGGTGACACACACAGGTTAAAATGTAAATTGAAGGTTAATTTTCGACATCTGTGGCATTTTAAATTGCAATTAGTGCTTTATTGAGCTTGAAGGGCCGTGTTTCTGGCGAGCCTCCAGACTCGCCAGAAACACCAGTTATGAAGCAGCAGTTTAAAGATCGCTGCTCCATAACCTGTCCGCATGCTCTGAGGAGGAGGACAGAGATCGCATGAAATCAACCCGATCGATTGATTGGCCGCGAATCTGCAGGGGGCCGCGTTGCACCAGCGGTTCACAAGAGCTTCTGGTGCAATGCTGAATGAGGAGAGCATTTTGCTCTCCGCATTCAGCGATGTCTGTTGGACATGATCTGCTGATTGATGGCAAGATGAATGCAGCATGTTATTAGAAGATTCTGGCAGATAATTTGCATTCTTCTGCATGAAAGCTGCGCATGGGACGCTCTTGGACTTTCCAGCACAACAATGAGCCTAAACACAAGGCCAAGTTAACCCTCCAGTGTTTACAGCAGAAAAAGGTGAAGGTTCTGGAGTAGCCATCACAGTCTTCTGACCTTAACATCATCTAGCAACTCTGGGGAGATCTCAAATGTGCAGTTCATTGAAGATGACCACAGACTTTGAATGACCTGGAGGCATTTTGCCAAGATGAATGGGCAGCTATACCACCTGCAAGAATTCAGGGCCTCATAGACAACTATTACAAAAGTTTGCACGCTCTCATTGATGCTAAAGGGGGCAATACACAGTATTAAGAACTAAGAGATGCAGACTTTTGAACAGGGGTTATTTCATTTTTTTATTTTTTGCCAAGTTTTGTTTTATGATTGTACCATTCTGTTATTACCTACAGTTGAAGATGAATCCAATAAGAAAGAAAAGAAATGTGTTTTGCCTACTCACTCATGTTTTCGTTAAAAATGATAAATATATTACCAATTCTCCAAGGGAATACAAACATTTGATCGCAACTCTCTCTCTCTCTCTATATATATAATACTATATATATATATATATATATATATATATATATATATATATATAGAGAGAGAGAGAGAGAGAGAGAGAGAGAGAGAGAGATTCATTGTTATTAATAACCAAACTAAAGTCAATTAGCAATTGTTTTTGAGACATTTGTTTTATTTTCATAGCCTTCAAGGAACCATCATTATTATTAAGATTTTTTTTTCCCCTTTTACAGATTAAAAGTGATAGAATGAAGAGAAACTATATATATATAAATATATATATATATATATATATATATATATATATATATATATTTGCTTTTACTAGAAATACAAGAATCATATGCTCTGCCGGTTACAACGTCCTACAGTGTAGCATATTTATGCAAGAGGATCCAAGCATTGCAATATCTTGCATTACTTACTAGATATATTTCTTGGAAAACTGAACACAAACCATAATGCCTTGAGGTACTATTTGTCAGTGCATTGTCAAGTCCTCTCATCTTCACTCACTTGACATTTTTTCCTGTATTATTGTAAGTAAAAGTTCCTTCTTCTCTACAGAATAAACTAAAAGTGTCACATATACTTTACCAATAAAGATGAAGTCTAATGACTTCTGTTTTCTCTTAACACTATTCGCTCAGCATTTGCAACTTCACAGCTAACCTCATACATTAAGCAATGGAATGTCCCATCTTATGGCCATAAAGTTCTAGAACTCATTGACTCACACGTCTATTATCTCTCATGTTGATTGCTCCTCACCTCTGAATCTATTAGCTGTCAACATCTATAAAGCACCTAAAAGCACCTACTCTTACAATTCATCCTTTTAAATTCACCTATTCAGAGAGGCATCCCAATATCTCATCTTGCCTGTACACATAAAAATAAATCCCATGAACATACTTCAATGTGCACATGCACTTACCATATAACCCTGAGCTATATTTTTTAGTTAAAGACTTTTATGTAAGACAGTTCTTATCTTCATTCCTCCTCTGATTTATTTAGTACAACTGGCACAAAGTAAATATATCTTTAAGAATGAATTCTAATACCAAGTGTTTTTTGTAATACATTTTAAGTTGCTTCATTAAAATTATATGTATGGTAAAATCATTATGTATAATTGCATAATTAAATCCTGATGGATCACCCCTCTCATTTTACACTACTAAATTGGGGGGTAGACTATTTACTCTCTTCATAGATCACTTAAATAAACATTTAAGTGAGTGAGTGTGTGTGTGTATATATGTGTATATATGTTTGTATGTGTGTGTGTAGAAAGAGAGAGGTGAAATACCAAATATAATAATAAAAGTATTAAAACATCAAATTATCTATAGTGTCACATAATATTATATTAGATTGATTGATAGATAGATTACCCATTCCCCAGTTTTGCATAACCAACACAGTTATAATAATACACGTTTTACTTCTGTAATTACCTTGTATCTATGCCTCTGCAAATTGCCCCCTTATTTCAGTTCTTTTGACAGACCTGCATTTTAGTCAGTCAGTGCTGACTCCTAGGTAACTTCACGTGCATGAGCCCAATGTTATCTATATGACACACATGAACTAATGCCCTCTAGTGGTGATAAACTGTCAAAATGAATTTATATTAGAGGCGGCTTTTAAGGTCTAAGACATTAGCATATGAGCTAACCTAGGTTAAGCTTTCAACTAAGAATACCAAGAGAACAAAGCAAAATTGGTGATAAAAGTAAATTGGTGAGTTATTTAAAATTACATGCCCTTTGTGAATCAGGAAAGATTATTTTGGACTTGACTGTTCCTTAACCATTTGAGTGCTAAGTACTTTCCCACCTGGGTGCTAAGGGGATTTAAGTTTTTTTAAAAAAATGTTTTTAATTTTTTTTAACTTTTGTAATTTTTTTCCAGATCCACAAGACTTAAATCATTGGAAAGGTTAGGCGATTACCTTTCCAACGGTGGGTCTTGGGGGTCTGTAGCTGCTTTGATGCCTGAGATACAGGCATCTAAGTAACATGCCCCCTTTCCCTATGCTTTGTATTGTACATTTTTAATAAAGTTGCGCGGTGATGTCATCACGTAATTGCTCGTGACGTCACCATGTGGGAAATTCTGTGATGGCTCAGAGCCATCGTTAGTACTCAAGTGGTTAAACATACCAAAAATATCACAATTCTCCCAAGGTTATATTTACTAAACACAAAAAAGTAAAAATGGTCACAGTTAGTTTCTCTTCATTCTATCACTTTTATTCTGTAAAAGGGGGAAAAAATCTTAATAATAATGATGGTTCCTTGAAGGCTCTGAAAATAAAACAAATGTCTGAAAAACAATTGCTAATTGACTTTACTTTTGGTTAATAATAACAATGAATCTATCTCTCTCTCTCTCTCTCTCTCTCTCTCTCTCTCTATATATATATATATATATATATATATATATATATATATATATATATATATATATATATATCATATGGACAGCTTTATTTGTTCATCCTCTGATCCAACAGAAGGAGATGGGTTCAAGTGGATGTCTAATGAAATATTGGGTGCATGGACATACACAAGGACACTATTGTTTTTGTTTATGGAGATCTGATTATGCATGATCCTATGAGTGTGTGATTATGTTAGGAGTGGGCTTGAATAGTAAAACCCATGAGAATGGTTCGTATTATATAATGAGCTGCGACTTAGGTGTACACTGAATATACAAGTGGAAAATCCCTAAGACTTGAACTCTAGTAGAGCTGAGTTAACACACTAGAGGATAACACATATGCTCACATGTTCTTGGCCAGATGAGAGGCTCCACTAATACGCAATACAGCATTATGATACAATCAGTATAACACAAATACAATGTAGCCTGAAAGTTTGATTTAGTGTTCATTATGTTTTAAAGAATTGGTTTTGTATTGTTTGTAACATTCTTTTTACACGTGTGACGTATACATATTTAAACATAAGTATGAGGTCGTTTAGTGCATATGCCTATAATACAATATTTTGTGCAGTAGCATTATGACCTAGTCAGTAAGGGTATTCGACCGCATAGGCAGATTCCTTCTATGAGTCAGGATAGGATAGCTGTTGTATATTTCTATCTATATTTTGATTTAGTCACTTGTATAGACTTACCATTTATGTTTAGACTGTGGCTACTAATATAGGATATACATCAACTAGTTGATTGATTTTGAGATAGGTACTGATACTTTCGGAATATTATTAATAGGCTGTCCATGCAAATATTGCACAAATATAAAATGACACTTGTGAAATATAAAATAACACTTATGAAATATGTTATCACTTGAGACACTGATATTAGTTATTTGTAACATCACTTGTTTGTGCTAATACCGATCAGTACAAATAGATGACGGTAGCATTTTAATGTGTACTTTGGTTTCTATGGTAACAGAATTGCTCATCGGATCGATGAGACAATTTTTTGTTTATGATTATACACAGTTTTTTTTCAAGGCCTCTGTTTGTTCTACACTTTTTTGTGATATTTTGTATATTTTGTAAATACAGTGAAATGTTCTGTTTTTTACATTTCGAAATGTTACACCATACAATTCCGGAAGTAATGTGATTACACTTCTGGTCCTAAGAGACAGTGGAACGCAGGACGCGTTCTAGCACGAAACTTTGGCGCCACTTTAACGCTTGGTATGAGATATGTTTGTTTAGTATTCACCATAAATGGTGTGCTTTTCCTTTTTGTGTTAAGCTGACGAAGGGGACAAGACCCCCGAAAAAGTTACATTAAAGTATATTGTTTACTTGTTGAAAAAGTCCTGTGAGTGCAATCCTTTCCTTGGCTATTACTTTGCATCATTGCACCCAGGCAGCTGACTGTCGGTGGGTCGTGCTGGAGTTTTTAGCAAGGTGTATTAAGTACACCTTGCTAGTACCTGTTGGACCCCCATTTGCCTTCAGAACTGCCTTAATTCTTTCTAGCATAAATTCAACAATGTGTTGGAAACATTCCTAAGAGATTTTGGTCCTTATTGACATGATAGCATTAAACAGTTGCTGCAGATTTTTCGGCTGCACATCCATGATGTGAATCTCCCGTTCCGCTTTGTGACATGGTGCCCTATCCTGCTGGAAGTAGCCATCAGAAGATGGGTACACTGTAGTAATAAAGGGATGGACATGGTCAGCAACAATACTCAGGTAGGCAGTGGCATTTACACAATGCTCAATTAGTAGGGGCCCAAAGTGTGCCAAGAAAATATCCCCCACACCATTACATCACCACCACCAGCCTGAACCATTTGTACAAGGCAGGATAGATCCATTTTTTTATGTTGTTTATGCCAAATTCTGACCCTACCATCTGAATGTTGCAGCTGAAATTAAGACTCATCAGACCAGGTAACGTTTTTCTGATCTTCTATTGTCCAATTTTGGTGAGCCTGTCAGAATTGTAAGCCTCAATTCCCTGTTCTTAGTTGACAGGAGTCCCAACCGGTGTGTTCTTCTGCTGCTGTAGCCCACCTGCATCAAGGTTCAATGTGTTGTGCATTCATAGATGGTATTCTGTATACCTCGATTGTAACAAGTGTTTTTTTTTAGTTACTGTGGCCTTTCTATCATCTCGAACCAGTCTGCCCATTCTCCTCTGACCTCTGAGATCAGCAAGGCATTTTCGTCCACACAACGACCGCTCACTGGATATTTTCTCTTTTTTGGACCATTCTCTGTAAACTCTAGGAATGGCTGTGCATGAAAATCAAAGTAGATCAGCAGTTGTTGAAACACTCAGACCAGCCTGTCTGGCACCAACAACCATGCCACGTTCAAAGTCACTTAAATCCCCTTTCTTCCCTATTCTGATGCTCGGTTTGAACTTCAGCAAGTTGTCTTCACTACGTCTAGATTCCTAAATGCTGCCATGTGATTGGCTGATTAGAAATTTGTGTTACCAAGCAATTGAACAGGTGTACCTAATAAAGTTGCCGGTGAGTGTGTATGTATATATATATATATATATATATATATATCATAAAAACTTAAATTAATATATTTATATTTATATATTATATTTTCAACGCTCAATGGTCATGTTTTCAACACAGTGATATGACCATACTGTAGAAGACAAACTTGTAAAACTTGAATAACCAGTTTATCGTTAAATCTTTGTTTCTTACAGACGTGTGCCCTTTAGTGAACTTTTATTCACTTTAGATGCACAACATTTTAGATAATGATTGTCAGTTCTGCATATTTTATGCTAAAATGACGACCATTTTTCAACTGCTATATTGTGCTGTTATTATTATGCCATAAACTAATATATTTAGATTTAAAAAAATTATTCCATTTGGTTTATATTATTTTACATATCAAAAAAGCAAACTATATATATTTTTTAAATTAAAAATATGGGTAATTGAGAACAATATTTTTTACAACTTTATCATGTCGGTAAATACAAAATATAAATATGTGTCAGTAATTCATAAGACGTGTTAATATGTGAATTCAATAGCTTATTCCTGCATTACTATGAATAAAACAATAGATACAAATTGACTATAATACTATATGTATGACTATATAATGCTTGAGACCCACGTTAGCATAAATCAGCTAAAATAGCCAAGCTGGAAAAAAATCTACAAATTGGCTATTCACTAAATGTGAATTAGTTGTAAAATAATTATTTATCATTAACATTTATATTATAAGTCATATTTAGTCATAAAAAAAATAAAAATAGGTGAGAGGTGGGAAATGCTACACAAGCAATTGCTTGGCCATTGATAACTGTGGGCAACAGATACCTCTCACTTGCCTCTGGTTCCGGAACCTTTGCCACTATTTATCAATTTACAGACAATAGGCTAGATGTATCATTAGCAAATGCACCGATCGGTTGCAGGCTCACTCATTTGAGTCTGCAACTGACATTTATAAAGCAGTAGTTTATAAAGCAGTGGTTCAAACCACTCCCTACCCTATCACAACAGATTGTGTGAGAGTAGGCCTTGTCAGTCACTCTGTGAAATGAATCCGGGGTGATCTTCATCCACCAACTCCAAGTTGGTGAGAGGGTTTATGAAGAAGCAGTTTAAACTGCTACTTCATAAATATCAGTTGGAGGCTCAAATGAGCGAACCTTCAACCAATCATTCATCTGATAATAAATCTTGCCCAAAGTATTGTGAGTATTGTGTCAGCAAAAACCTTCTATATCATTAGGTTAAAATGGTCATAAGAGAAATTATCAGTGCCTATGCATTATGGCCTAGATTAGAAGCAGAGTGCAAAACTATTAGTGCTATTGTGCATTACCTTTTCCCGAGCAACAATCAATAGTGCTTCTATTTTTTTACTTTATTTCTAAGTTCTACATTTTACAGCCATGTTTTGGATTGTGCCTGAGTACATTACAACACACCACTTCGTTTTGCTAGTGTTAACATATTTTGGTTAGAATATTTAACCATCCACTTGTAATACCAAATTTGTGCTGTATTATTTGTGCAAAGTCACACAATAAATAAGGCACCCTATTTTATCGATTGTGTTCCACTTGTAATTTAACCCTATGTGTCTTGGATATGTATGGTCATAAAATACTCTCCTGATCTTGATAAAAAAAAATAGAAAAATAATACACAGCTTATATAAAAACTAAAATAACCAACATTTATTACTCATTTGCATCTATCAATAAATATGAATATGTAAAAGGTACGGCCACAAAAAATATCAAAGTAATGGGTAATACATCTTTCTTACTAATTACAGTACCTTGCAAAACACTTTTTTATTAGCAAGAAAATATCTTGCTCTGTACATGAAAATAGTTGTGCATAATGATTTTAATTGTATTTTTAAACTGTGATATCCAGGTACTGTGAAGTCTTAATGACAGTTCAGGAGGTCTTTTGAATTTAAGAATATTTCTAATTAGCATTTGGTTATCTGAGAGAGAGAAGAAAACCAAATCATTTCTAATCAAGTCCTTGGAGACTAGATTTCTTATGAAGTCTTCTTGAAAGTGATGAAATAATTATGTTGTAGATTGGAAATTTCCCTGAATAAGTCATAAAGTAAACACAGAAATCCTTTTTATTTTTACAAAGAGTTTTATTAATTGAGTTTTCTCTTTTGTCTGTCTCATGTGTATATTGACAAATATGCTTTAACTTTGGACTTTGTTTATAAAAAAAAAAAAAAAAGCTGTTTCCTTGCACTTATAGATCTTTTTGGAGCAGTACTATTAAGAGAAAATTGATGTGTGTATATTTGTGTGTATATATATTCATTAAAAGAAAAAAATATTTTTAAAGTGAAGTTTAAGCATATTCCAATGAACAGCTTAAAGGGCCGTTATACACTCATTTTTTCTTTGCATAAATGTTTTGTAGATGATCTATTTATATAGCTCATAAAGTTTTGTTTTTTTAAAAAATGTATAATTTTGCTTATTTTTAAATAGCATTGCTCTGATTTTCAGACTCCTAACCAAGCCCCAAAGTTTTATTTGAATGCCGTCAGCTACCTTCTCCAGCTTGCTCCTGTTTGTGTAAAGGGTCTTTTCATATGCAAAAGAAGGGGGAGGGGGAAGTGTCTTATTTCCCACTTGCAGTGGGCTTTACAACTGCCTTTTCAACAGAGCTCAACTTAAAGCTTCTAAGTAAGTTTTTAAACAGTTTTACACTGGATTTTTATATCAGTATCTGTGCATCTTATTCTTTATAGTAGTGTCTATTACATGCAATTATATGAAAATGAGTGTATACTGTCCCTTTAAAGGGTCACTAAAAAAACATCCATCATGCACATGAAAGAGCACTATTTATTTACATTTGTATATTAAAATATTTTTTTAATCAGAAAAATTGAGTTAAAGTCCTGTCTTTTTATTTTGAAACTAGCAGTAAGTATGTGCTTGTGAAATAAACTCATCAGAAGGGACATAGGGGCATATTTATCAAGCTCCGTACTTGATGCTCGCCTGGAACAGAAGTTATGAAGCAGGGGTCTAAAGATCGCTGCTACATAACCTGTCCACCTGCTCTGAGGCAGCAGACAGAATTCAACCCGATTGAATACGATCGAGTTGATTGACACCTCCTGCTAGCGGCCGATTGGCAGCAAATCTGTAGGGGATGGCATTGCACCAGCAGTTCACAAGAACAGCTGGTGCAATGATAAATGCCTAGAGCATATGCTATCAGCATTTATCGATGTACAGCGGACATGATCCTCTATATTGGATCATGTCTGCTCGCACAATCATAAAAAAGCCTCATAGAGTTCATTGGCTGTTAAAGGTATATGAAAGTCTAAATCAATGGTTTAGCTAGACATTTTGTAGAAAAAAAAACTTAATATTTGTTTGTGAGCCTGTGTAGGTATATAAGTGTGTTCTGTTATATATAGCTTAGTATTTGTCTGATAATGTATATTTAGAAATCACTTAAGTAGGTTCCTTGTGACATTCTATATTTTAATGTAGATCAAGCTCTATATAAAGTCTTGTTTATCTTTGTAGCTTTCTCTATTTAGTTCCCAATGAACTGAGTTGGTTCTCCATTTAGAGTTTTATTCTTCTAAGCATTTTCCACGGCATGAACATGAGATAGTTTTGTACTGTAGTTTTATTCTTGGAAAAAAACAAACATATAGAGACGGTGGCACAAAGCAGTATGATTTCCTGCTTTGCACATTTCTATAATAAACCATGCATTATAATTGAACTTTGACAATTTCAAACAAGTTTTTATCTGTGTCTAATTTTATTTCATTATTATTTCCCAAGTTAAATTGTATTAAAATTGTTTCCCCAACATCTTAAAATACATTAAAGGGCCAGATTACAAGCACACAATTTTTGTTTTTTGTTTTTTTTGCTTGTGCACTAACTGGGCTCAAAACAATTAAATTAGCGTGGGCAGATTTGCGTGCGTATTAGAAGTTGAAAGTTAAAAGTTAACATGCAAGTGAAAGACTCCGGCATAATAACTTCAGGAATTTGGACAACACGACCGTGCAAACTTTTTACCCACATAGACCCATGGGGCTCACTACAAAAAAAAACTATTAATTATTGCTTGCATGCTAACCCTGCATTAGATCAATTGTGCTAAACCCGAAGGTGCGGTAGAATACTTTACACTCCTATTCTCTTCACATAGAAGAAAACGTTATTTTTATTTTTTTAAATGTATATATATATATATATATTTATATCTATCTATCTATCTATCTATCTATCTATCTATCTATCTATCTATCTATATATTTTGTAATCCTGCTATGTGTTATGCTTCCTGCCTAAATACTGTGCAAGTTCCTATGTACTCTTGCATGGGTACTGTCCAGTCCAGGCATGGGTATTTATCTTTTCCCATTTCAAGAGCCTTCATTCAGCCGAGCTGTGTTAAAAAAAATCCATAGATGTTTAAGATCGACTTACGACCTGAGCATGTTCTTGTCTATTCAAGTTAGTGCAGCATAGTTTCTGTTCAAACTATCCATGGATCTTTTGTCCAACCACAAACTGCTGTAACTTTAAATGTTGAATCAATAAATGAAAAAAAAAAAAACAGGAAAAATAATTAGAAAAAAAATGAATGCTACAGTTTTAGTTCTTAGTTTAGAGCAAACTAGAAGTTATCTTTTATAGGTTTATATAGTTGTTTATGTAGCATCAACAAATTGCATATTTTTCTATATTTCTTAAAAGTCTTATTTCTGGATTGTAAAGCACAAAATCTTTTGTTAACGTATATGTTCTCTGCAATATGCTTAGTCTATTACATGCTGTAATGCTTCATATATTCTTTCCTTTTTACCTTCCTAGAAACACTAAAAAAATGTGAGATCACCAAATACCATGACAACTATTTGTCTTAATATAGCAGAAGTTATGAAAAACAAAAAATGTGTGTTTTCTTATTTTTTAAGTAATATTAATTAAGTATTAGCTAGAGTACATGTGAATAATTAATAAGTATATTAAAATAAATTCAGTTACATTATCTAAATTACACTTTTCTATGGTTTTTCCCAGGTCTCTTAGAATCCTGTAAAGTGGATCCCAAGTTATAAAAGTCCTGCATAAATTGCATAATGTCTACTTTTTACTGTGAAAAAGCAGCAACTGAGCTGTCGGCATCCATTAGAATATAAAGGAATCCACTTGATTAAACTTGAGAAGGCTATAAGAACCAAGAAGCAAATTTACGTCGCTTGAAAAATAGTGCTGGATATTTATGTGGATTTAATAATCCAAGGTTGTAAAATCTAAAAGCCTAGGGGCTTCAGTGAGGCCTTCAGTAATTTTTACTGCCCGCACTGCCCTAATCTTACACTACACAGATTGTTCCTTAGCTAAAACTTTCCTTTCTTTTCTATGTAGATATATTGCATTTTATAGCTGTAAAATATAATCAAGAGAAGCACCACACCAAGGAGTTAAGTTTAGAAGTATTATTCTCAATAAGCAACATACATTTATTTAGCCAAATTCACACTCACATTAAAAACTTTGCTTATAGTTGAGATACACGTTTAGGGCAATACACAGTCTGCACAAATAGAAAACATGGTACTGGTTGTTGTCTCAAAGACCACAAATTACTTTCCTTTCTCCTTGTTACTGCATCAGCTGATCCATTTTGAAATTCTGGGAGGTCTTGTTATTAGTTCAAGTCAAGTGGCATTCTGACTATTTTTTATACAGTAAAACACCTAATCCTCCAAGTGCATACATGGTATTTGTACCAGTCAAGTATCTGAACTTTAAAAAAACTCCAAAGTGGGTGTGACCTAATGCAAGAAGAAGCAATACATTTTTAAATCTACATTCTACATCTGAAAGCCTCTTATATCTAGCAAGGGATTTACACTATTGTTTTAGTTCACATTGGAATGGCTAGTTGTTTTTATAATAACACATAATTAGCTCTTTTTAGCTTTTGAAATGTGTATGTTGAAATGTCCAACTTGAGAATGTTTTTAGGAATACTGCACAGTACTTGTGTTCTAATTTAGGCCTCTATCACAATTTATCGGCTGAGGCCTTTTCAGCTACTTTTTCTGTCTGAAAGGGGCCACTTATTAATTTAACGTGTTTTCAGATACTTGCTAAAAGCCATATTTATGCTATGGTGCCAGAAAGATCTCAGGGATCACTTTCCATTTTTGACTAACTTTTCAACACCTTTTCAAGGCCAGTTTTTATCTTTCAAATTTTACACATCAAGGCACTTGATAAGTACTCAAAATAAATCGTTTTGGGTTTTATAGGGGATGCACTTTCCTGCACTCTAAGTCCAAACACTGTCATAACAGGGCATTTCAAAATGGTTGCATCTACATTATTGAACTTACGGTCACAAATGTGCATTCTAGTTAACAAGTTCAATAATGCAGGGGCAAGCACTGTGAAACACACTGTTGTGATTGTGCTTGGACTTAGAGTGCATAAAGGAGCGTCCCCTCTAAAATATGATTAGGAAGGTTCTAACTTTTTTTAAGGTCTCCTAGGCAGACACAATGTTGCTAGGGAGCTGGTTCATACTTTACAGTTTAACATCCAGTATAAGAAGATATAATAACTCCTTTCAGTAGAAATCTGTGATCGCGATCTTGTTTTCAGAAAAGTAAAAAATGGAAATGATCCTTTAACAAACTGTTAAAACAATACTTGAGAATTTTTTAAAAAGAAAATATACTGATAGAATGGTGCCAGCATGTCCCTTATGTAAACATAAAGGGCCCAGTTACAAGTGTAGCGCTATTTAACACTCCTGCTTGAGCATTGCTTGCTCTCTAGCATTAACCTTTTTTGAGCTTGCCAGGTTGCACTCATGGGGGGTCTATTTAGCAAAGCGCCAATCTCATTGCATTCGCCGGCATCAATACGCTCGCCAGATATTGCTGTGGATCTGCATATGATACCCTTATTTATAAAAAAAAACATAAAAAAAAAGGGCGCCAAGTTTGGTGCGATGAGCATCGGACTGTTGTTAATTAACAGTCATCGATGTTGCGGTTATTCAGGTTTTTCCCAACTTTATTTATACCATTTCATTACTGTCCATGAACAAGCACATTTCTCTAAAGCTAATCTTTTATTTTTCATCTGTTAATGTACAAGAAATAGCTACATTTATACCTCAACAAACAATATCTCATAGAAAGTTATTTTTATATTTAATTGTTATACCAAAAAGTCTGTTATATGATATTTTCACATAAATTAATGTGTATTTGTATTTCTAGAAGTCATGATATGCGTTTATCTCATTTTTTTTTATAAATGATTATTAATGCTAGAATTTGTACATATATCTTTGCACATACTTGTGTGTGTGTATATATATATATATATATATATATGTGTGTGTGTGTGTGTGTGTGTTATGTCAGAAATCTTTTGCAAACATATTTACATGTCCCTAAATTCCTTTTTTGTTTGAAACAATGTTGTCTTTTATATCTCTGTGTTAATTTATACCACTATATGTATATAGTGTAAATTTATTATTATTCTGAGCAGGAATAATTGCGAATATAACATGTTATCAGAGTATCATATGTATTTATTTGCAATCAATGGATATTTGAAGAGCTGGGCCAGTTTTCTCTCTGTACCTGTGTAACCCCTCCTGATTGCAATCTAGTTTTAAAAACCACCCCTTCACAGGTGTTATAAAATGGGCTGGCATATAAGATGACATTTCTTACTGAAAGAGAAATTCAAGAGAAGGTAGAAATAACCTGAAAATAGCATGAAAGTAAACAGGTGATTTTAATTTCTGCTGTATCTGAATCATGACAGTTTAATGTTAGGTGGGCTATCCCTTTGAGCTATCATCTTAAGATTATATTGAATCAAACATCAATTTGAATTTTAAAATCCTTGTCTAAAATAATACACTGTGTGTTCTAATGTCAGCATCAATGTTTACCTTTAATAATAATTGCACATATACAAACGTTCAAAGTATAATAAACAATGCAACAAATAAAACTTACAAGTTCTGATGAGTGATCAATGACACAAATATCGAGCAATTTGATTTGTTAGTGATAGTTTAAAATGTATATTTGAATCCGATTGGCTGATGTCATAAATCATGTGATTATGCGTATTCCAATCAAAAGTGGTTGAAAAATTCACTAGTGTGTGAGTTTTTCTGGAGTTTGCATCATAATTGGTGTGAAAAAAGTTGAGTCAAAATTGGACAGTGTGACTTGTATTACATGGCTTAAACATGGTGAACATAGTTTTTACACAAAAAAATAAAAAGGAAGTTAGCTATATTATGTTGTGTATTTATTTCATTTTTATCTCTATATCTATTAGTGCGACAAGTTTGGGGCAAAACTTTTCAACAAATTTGTAGAAATAATATATTCCCCTTGCTTTGTAATGAGAGACACATTTGTAGTATAATCCATACGTATTAACATATTTTTCATTGTTATTCCTATATCTACTAGTGTACCAAATGTGGAGCAATAATATTGTTTGATTTAGAAAGGGTATACAATTTTAATAGAGTTTCTAATTTACTTTTATTTTGTAATATACTTCATTCTCTTGCAGCATTGAACATAAGCTTTCTGTGTTTTCAGACTCCCATTGAGTTCTATCGCATCTGCGACCTCAAGGGTGGCGAATTTAAAATTAGGTACGCTGCGTCGTGATACACGCGAGCGTACCTGTTAAATGTTTGATAAATTGGGAAAAGGGTCAAATAGATCACGGGATCATATATTACATCACAAATGTCAATATTTGCCGGTCTTGACACTTTGATAACTACAGAGGATCAATCTTGCAAAAAAATACGACGCAGGATTCAAGCATATTTCCAGTTGACACTTTGATAAATATACCCCATATTATGAGTTGAAAGTAAACTGTATTTTCTCACGCTGTAACCCACTGAGTGCTAAAAGCGTGCATGTTAATGCATTCCCCCATGGAAGTTATTGGAACAAAAACATCCTACTCACTCGCAAAACCCGGTCACATATTCTTATGTGCATAAACCCGAATAAACCTTAATATTTCACATTCCAATGATCACATGAAGAATATGTTCTATTTATTCATTAATAACTATTTCTACATATATATGATGGTATTATGGTACAATGTATATTTATGCCTATATAATATATAAAATTATATATTGGTAAATGATATATACAGATAAATATAGGAATATCTATTTAGAAATAATTAGAACATATTCTGAAATGTCAAAGATTTACAGTAAAGACAGAAAAAACCTTTATTTAAAATGAATATTGCATGATTATGCTTTAACATGTTTTCATCTACTTAACTGCAAAGGGCTCCAATGCACTTATATAGACATATGTCTATATATATGTACATATGTATTTATGCATTTATATATGTATATATGTCTTTAAATACACATAAACATGTTCTAAGCAGCATGCCCCATTTCCCTATACTTTGTATTGTATGTTTTAACCCTTTAATGACCACAGCACTTTTCCATTTTCTGTCCATTTGGGACCAAAGCTATTTTTACATTTTTGCGGTCTTTGTGTTTAGCTGTAATTTTCCACTTACTCATTTACTGTACCCACACATATTATATACCGTTTTTCTCGCCATTAAATGGACTTTCCAAAGATACCATTATTTTCATAATATCTTATAATTTACTATAAAAAAATTATAAAATATGAGAAAGAAATGGAAAAAAACACACTTTTTCTAACTTTGACCCCCAAAATCTGTTACACATCTACAACCACCAAAAAACACCCATGCTAAATAGATTAAAAATTTTGTCCTGAGTTTAGAAATACCCAATGTTTACATTTTCATTCCTTTTTTTGCAAGTTATAGGGCAATAAATACAAGTAGCACTTTGCTATTTCCAAACCATTTTTTTTCAAGATTAGCGCTAGTTACATTAGAACACTAATATCTTTTAGGAATCCCTGAATATCCATTGACATGTATATATTTTTTTTTAGAAGGCATCCCAAAGTATTGATCTAGGCCAATTTTGGTATATTTCATGCCACCATTTCACCGCCAAATGCGATCAAATACAAAAAATCATTCACTTTTTCACAAATTTTTTCACAAACTTTTGGTTTCTCACTGAAATTATTTACAAACAGCTTGTGCAATTATGGCATAAATGATTGTAAATTTTTCTTTGGGATCCCCTTTGTTCAGAAATAGCAGACATATATGGCTTTGGCGTTGCTTTTTGGTAATTAGAAGGCTGCTAAATGCCACTGTGCACCACACGTGTATTATGCCCAGCAGTAAAGGGGTTAATTAGGGAGCATGTAGGGAGCTTTTTGGGGTAATTTTAGCTTTAGTGTAGTGTAGTAGACAACCCCAAGTAATGATCTAGGCCCATTTTGGTATATTTCATGCCACCATTTCACCGCCAATTGCGGTCAAATTAAAAAAAAAGTTACATTTTTCACAATTTTAGGTTTCTCACTGAAATCATTTACAAACAGCTTGTGCAATTATGGCACAAATTTTTGTTAATGCTTCTCTGGGATCCCCTTTGTTAAGAAATAGCAGACATATATGGCTTTGGCGTTGCTTTTTGGTACTTAGAAGGCTGCTAAATGCCGCTGTGCATCACACGTGTATTATAGCTAGCAGTGAAGGGGTTAATTAGGTAGCTTGTAGGGAGCTTGCAGGGTTAATTTTAGCTTTAGTGTAGAGCTCAGCCTCCCACCTGAAATATCAGACCCCCTGATCCCTCCCGAACAGCTCTCTTCCCTCCCCTGCCCCACAATTGTCCCCGCCATCTTAAGTACTGGCAGCAACTCTGCCAGTACTAAAATAAAAGATATATTTAGGCTTTTTTTTTGGGGGGGGGAGAGGGGGTTTAAGCATATTTACATATGCTGCTGTGTAGGAGCCCCCCTTAGCCCCCAACCTGACTGATCCCCCACCAAACAGCTCTCTAACCCTCCCCCTCTGCCTTAATGGCCGCCATCTTGGGTACTGGCAGCTGTCTGCCAGTACCCAGTTTAGAATAAAATAGTTGCTTTTTTATTTTTTCCCCATTTTCTGTAGTGTAGTCCCCCCCATTAAAGAACAAACCCCCACCCCCTCCTAGATACCTTTGATTGTTTTTTTTTTAAATAAAAACTTTATTTTTGACACTTTTAGCACTGTCTTTTCTGTAGTGTAGCGGTTCCCAGCCGCTCCCGCCCCGTGCACGTGCCCGCCCGCCGCCCGCCATGCACGCGCGCGCCCCCATCGTCCCCGCCCCCTCTACATTACCCGGCCCATCGATGGCCGCCCACCCGCCTCTCAAGTCAGCTCCCACCCACCAACGATACCGGCCATCGATGTCCAGTGCAGAGAGAGGCCACAGAGTGGCTCTCTCTGCATCAGATGGCCATCTAGAGTTATTGCAGGATGCCTCCATATCGAGGCATCACTGCAATAACCGGAAAGCAGCTGGAAGCGAGCAGGATCGCTTCCAGCTGCTTTCCACACTGAGGACGTGCAGGGTACGTCCTCAGGCGTTAACTGCATTTTTTTTGAGGACGTACCCTGCACGTCCTCGGTCGTTAAGGGGTTAAATAAAGTTGTGCAGTGACATCATCACGTCATTGCGAGTCACAAGTAACAAGATGCCCTGGTGATTCCTGTCACTATACAGGCCCGATCGCCGGTGTGGAAGTCGGTGGGAGCCCCCAGATTGCTCAAAAGGTGGTTGAGTGCAAGTGACGGCTCTTACCCCATCGTTAGCACTCAAGGGGTGCTCTTTAAAGCCTTTTTTCCCTAACAGTAGCAGTGATCAAGTGCGTGAAGCACAAAACATTTGCTGTTTTTTGCACCTGTTCTTTTACTTGTATTTTGCACAACTGTGCTGACCACATTTTACTTATTTTGCATGTTTTTAATCATGTTGGAATAAAGCTGAACTTTTAACTTTTTTCTGGGCTTGGAGCGCTGTTTTTTTGTTCCCTCTCTGGATTTCCTTTTTTCCCTAACACCTGAGACTTGATATCTTTGAGTCTTTACAACTTTTGTGTGCAATATTTTTTAAATATTTTTTTATTCAATGTTGCTATTATGAGTGTAAGTGCACTTTGTAATGTTTTTTATGTGTTTTTGTGACACTTTTTTGTTTCACAAAACAGTTAAATAGAGCTCTGAGTATATTGTAAACCTGATGAACACAAAAACACGCAAACCTTAGCGCTCCACTTGTAATCTGACTCAAAATTGCCATTCAGATAGTTTTGCAGTGGTGTGAAGGGAAACAGAATCATACAGAATTCACAATTGCTTAATCCCACTTTAAAACCTGGTTGTAAAGAACCCTGTACTGTTAGTGACAAACTCAAGAGTGCAATTGTGACTTAAGATCAAATATTAAAACAAAAAACCAAAACATGCTATTTTTAGATGTTGGTGTCCTGATGTAACTATTTAAGTATGCCCATCATACCAAGATACATATGGCTAACTGGTGAAGAGGATGGATTCGGATTACAATAGGTTAATGTAACACATGTGAATGAATATTTCTCTTGCACAGTAAATGTGAATAAACCTTTACTGTAACCTTTCTAGATGTGAATGATCTATTGTATCAGTCAGAATCGGGTGACTGCCCAGTTTATATCTCGAAAACAGGTAGTTTATATATGTAAATGCCTTTTGGAGGAACTTTTCTGTTGTAAAGATTTTCACATCTGTAGGCTTTTAACTGACAAATGGATTTAGCATTGTGATCATCTGACAAATTTGATGACTAAGGCCTAATTTCCATTTAGGTGGTACAATTTGGAAACTGATGTTAACATACAAAATATCCATAGAGTTTAATGGAGATAACTGTTTTTATTTTCACTGGTTTTCTCAATGGATGCTAGGCCTCATTTGGGTGGAAAGCAAATAAGCCATTTTAGTAGTAAATCGCCAATAGCTTGTTACCAAAACTTTTTAGGTAGATCTTTAGAAAAACTATCCATAGATTTTGATGATGATTTTCTGCTAAAAATAATTAAATAAGTTTGGATGATGATCAACTCCTTTGTGTTTTAAAACAAGAGGGATATAGATAAATGTTATATTCATAGTAATGTTCTGATCAGTACCGTTTTTTAATCATATTTAAATTATTATTATTTTTTAATTGTTTGTAAGAAAGGTATTTTTGATTATGTATGTGTTTATGTGTAAGTTTTAAACATGTTTGGCTTTCAATATTGAAATAGTTAGTTACAGAACTAACCTGACATTTAAATAAGTGGGCATGACTTGACAGACCCATCAACTGCTTTTGACAGCCTTTAAAAATGAGGGAACAAGGCAGAGTGGGCACACTTCCTATGAAGCAGGGGAAACCAGTGAAACATATTAGACCACACCTACTTTGCTGGTTTAAACATATAAACGCTTGATTGGAAAAAATGCCCTGTCTGCACTATGAATTTAGTTGTTTTTGAAAACTATGCTGGAGTTCACCTGACTTGGACAAGTAACAAGACCTCCCAGAACTACAGAATGGCTCTGAGTGGACCAGCTGTGGACTGGGATGAGGAGGAAGGAAAGTCATTTGTGGACTCTGAGGCAACAACTAGTACCATGTTTTCTATTCATGCAGATTGTGTATTTCCCTAAACGTTTACCTTGACTATAAACAAAGTTTTCACCTCTCTTGTTTGTATTTTGTAGTTGTTAAGATTCTACCTATTCCAGATGGTGGAGTGAAGGTAGCTTGGGAGTTTACACATACACTGCTATATGAACCTTTATTTTAGTCACTAAACTTGTAATGCAGTGATTGTATAATGTGATATATTTTTTATTTTATGTCTTTCCTGTGTGAATTTGTGTTCACTCTTATATGCTGTTTTTATAGCTGTTTATTTTAGTTTAAAAAATATTATCAAGAGGTCAGTGTAAATCTATGAAAACCAATATTCCCATGTAATATTTGAATAATATATTTACATAGAAGAACATTAAAAATCAATATTCAAAGGTTAATATGTAATTTCAGTTCTACTAATTGAATTTTAAAATACAACCACTCCCCTATCCCTATTAAGTATCTATTTACAGAAAGATAGATGTTTTCCGAATGAAAATCTTCATTATTAGTGTTATAAATATTATAATACTTGTTACTTAATTTATTTATTCTAACCATAATTCCATGTATGAGTCTACTTTTTGAATTCTGAAAAATAGCTATAGGGCCTTTGTAGAGAAAATCTTCTATATTAATGTGTATAATACAATATTATTTAAGATTATTTAAATAAATTATATTTACTGTGGATCAAAGAATGCACAACCCTGCAAATATAGGTTAATGCACATTATGCAAGTTAATTTGCATATGCTAAACTATAAATAGTTACATATTTTCTAATTGCAAATTAATACTCAAAGCAATGTTAGTCACTTCAAGAGAATTTTTTTTAAAAGATGGTTTAAAAAAAAAAAAAAAACCTCTGAAAAAAAAGATTTTCAATTGTTCTTACTGCAACACATAGCATCAATAACTTACTTATTTCTATTTGATATGTAAGGTATCAAGAAGAGAAACACTCTTTAAAAAGAAACAGAGAATAATCTATTTACCACAATCAGAATTAAACTATTAATATGTATGAAGATACATGCATAGATGTAAATAAAAACAAGACGTTAGTAAATAAAGTTCAACAGCTGGAATCTATAAAACCATTAAAGGGATACTAAATCCCAATGTTTTCTTTCACTATTCAAATAGAGCATGAGATTTTAAGCACCTTTCTAATTTACTCCTATTATCAATTTTTCTTTGTTCTCATGCTATCTTGATTTGAGAAAGCAGTACTGTAAGCTTTAGAGCCGGACCATTTTTTGTTCAGCACCTGGGTAGCACTTGCTGATTTGTGGCTAAATGTAGCAAACCAATCGGCAAGCTCTACCAAGGTGCTGAACTAAAAATGGTCCGGCTCCTAGCCTTTTATTACTGCTTTTTCAAATCAAGATAACATGAGAACAAAGAAAAATTGATAATAGGAGTAAATTAGAAAGTTGCTTAAAATTGCATGCTCTATCTGAATCATTAAAGAAAACAATGTGGGGTTAGAGTTCCTTTAATAAGCAATGACCAACTAAATTAATTGTGTAGAAAATGCTATTTTTTCTATTAATTTGCATGAAATAGGAGATAACTTTGAGGGTTTAACTATAAAACAGCTTGTAGCCAAAGTGTTATGGTAAACTAGTTTTTATAGGTTTATGGCAATTAAAAATGTATAGAGTTATCCAATGGGAGTCCCATGATAACATCAAGGGCTAATTTATATGCCTGAGGTCAAAAAGGACCTCATCCCTGTTCACTCTCACCATATTTGAAAATATGTCTCATATTATCCTTTAATATACTAGTGTAATCCTTGTTTTGCAATTTAAAACTAATTGAATAAAGTGACATTTTTCATACAGCTACCAAACCTTTTTGTCTTTTACATACACCTAATATATTTTCTGTTGCCATTAAAGGGACACTGAACCCAAATTTTGTCTTTCGTGATTCAGATAGAGCATGCAATTTTAAGCAACTTTCTAATTTACTCCTATTATCAATTTTTCTTCATTCTCTTGCTATCTTTATTTGAAAAAGAAGGCATCTAAGCTTTTTTTCTTGGTTCAGGACTCTGGACAGCACTTTTTTATTGGTGGATGAATTTATCCACCAATCAGCAAGGACAACCCAGGTTGTTCACCAAAAATGGGCCGACATCTAAACTTACATTCTTGCATTTCAAATAAAGATACCAAGAGAATAATGAAAAATTGCTAATAGGAGTAAATTAGAAAGTTGCTTAAAATTTTATGCTCTATCTGAATCACGAAAGAAAAATTTTGGGTTCAGTGTCCCTTTAATGTCAACAGAAAATATATTGGCTGTATGTAAAAGACATGGCATGAGCAGAGATAATAAGATACTACAAAATAATGCACGTTTCCGATCCTTGTCTACTACAGTGACAAGTCTGTATTGGCTTATCCAATGATGGCAAGCAATGGAGGGTATTTTGACATTCAAATCAATTGTAGAAGCAAGGTCTTAATGTATTCAGCATTGCTGGGCTGGCATGAAAGTTTTTAGCAAGACTTCAGAAAATTCTTGTAATTGCTATGTAATGTTTGTCTTTTGAAGTCTAATAGTAATACACTTTATACCCCAGACCATAAATATATTGTTATGGAATATGGTGGTGCTTTACAAATAAAGTATAATAAATCAGGGAAGGCACAACATATCAAGTAACTTTCAATGTTTATCCCAACAGAAATAAAATAGTCTTAGCTAAACTATTATTTCTACTTCCATTTCTGATTAGAAGTAAATACAATTAGTAAGGTTGAGGCTTTTTATCCTCACAGGATGGAATGAGACCCAAATATTTTGGAGAACCAAGACACCAATTTATATATAGCTTTGAGCATCTACAGGTGAATACAATCTTGTATATCTTAAATATAACAAAATACAAATATCTTCTTTGTTAGTCTCATTCTGAACTATCTGAATAGTTATTTATGTATTATTATTTTTTTAGATAGAGACCACTTCTTTTTCACTCAGTATTAGGTTTATGTTTATTTTTATATTCACTGTAAAATAATTACAAATATGTAAATTAATTAACCTAGTTTACTTAGAAATGTTCATCTTTTTGCATTTTGCCTACAGGCACTTAACATCCAGAATAAAACACAGATTATACTGAGATGTGTAGTATATTTTTCTGTATTATTCATCTTTTATGACAGCTAATCGGCTTGTATCAGCAATGACTGGACCAAAGCAATTAAAAAATCAGTATTGTATATCTCTGATTCCATTCTAGTTTATTGGATATATATTTAGGCATGAACAAACATTCATATTCACATTCATTATAGAAACAAATGCTGAATATGGCCACAGGCAGTGGCATTCAGCTATTTTCCATGTCAGATTTCTAAGTATAAAAATGCAACACGCAAACATCTGTGCAAATTCAGATATTCGTGTAATGCCCATTTGCACTTATAAATCCAGCACTGAAAATAGCCGAATGCTTCTTCCTGTGGCCATATTCAGCATTAATTTTTACAACAAATATGAATTTTTGCCCATAACTATATACATTATAATTTAATCTCAGGCAAGACTTTCATTTTCTTTCTTTTTTTTTTTTTTTGCAACACAAATCTTCATTAATTCCTATTCTAAAGATGTAGGCATTGTAGTGAGTAATATATATTTTATTTTTTTAAGTCCAAAATCAATTAAATAATAAATACATTTTATTTTTATAAAACATTTTACATCTCATACCATTTTCCGGCCAGCATACTTCCAGACTAGAATCCTATAGGAATGTGATGGATAGCTTTCTGGCAATATAAACCATGGAAAACATTTACATCAATATTTATGTGAAATACATAGTTTATATAGTCCATAAATTAAATAAGGCAGAAATTAAATGTATCCTGGATATTTTTTTTTCTTATTAAGATTGGAAAACTATAATATTATTCATGTGATTGCATTAAAAATTATTACAGAACTGTGATGTCTGATAGTAATCAACTATTTTATGATGATACAAGTATAAATCCTACTTGATTACTGGTGATTCAATTTGGTGAACCAACATAAATTGTTAAAGAGACATCTAGTTTTAATGTAGCAAAAGAAATGTACAGATAATGGTAGATCTTAAAACAAACTAATCTGTTACAAAACAACAAATAACTAATATTCTCCTTAAAGGGACACTGAACCCACATTTTTTCTTTCATGATTAAGATATAGCTTGTAATTTTAAGCAACTTTCTAATTTACTCCTATTATCAATTTGTCTTCATTCTCTTGCTATCTTGATTTGAAAAACTAAGGAATCTAGTCTTTTTTTTTGGTTCAGAACTGTGGACAGAACTTTTGAATTGGTGGATGAATTTATCCACCAATCAGCAAGAACAACCCAGGTTGTTCACCAAAAATGGGCCAGCATCTAAACTTACATTCTTGCATTTCAAATAAAGATACCAAGAGAATGAAGAAAATTTGATAATAGGAGTAAATTAGAAAGTTGCTTAAAATTCCATGCTCTATCTGAATGACGAATGAAAAAATTTGGGTTCAGTGTCCCTTTAACAGTGGACCTATGCCTTCTTGCAGTCTCTCCTAAAAGGACTGAAAATTTTAATCTTTTAAAATGTAGATGGCGCAGGTCCTAAAAGATAACTTCGGAGTGCAGTATAGTCACTACATAAAATCTGTAATGACAGCCAATCTGAAAGGAAGCTTCTTGGTATGTGTGATACAGCCAAACTGGAGAAAAAGGAAAACTGCAATGAAAAAAGGGTAATGCACTCTGTATACAAACAAATAGTAACTTACTCCATTAAAATGCAAATTCCAGCGATGTCACAGCAAAGAAACAGCCAAAAACACTGTGGTGTCGATAAAAATGAACAACGCTTTTAATATTTAGCTTAGCAAAAAAAGAGCAAATAAAAACAGATAAAGATTGCATCTAGTTTTAAGCCTTTATTTTTTTTCTTCTATTATCTAAGTATATCAGATATTAAAAAGTATCATGAGAGGAGGCATAAAAATGCTCACTGATATATCTATCAAAATTATGATTTTGAAATATACCTTGTATGATTAAAAGGGAAAAACATTTTTTTGTGGTTACAGCCTAACTAATTTGAAACAAAATGTATTTATGTTTAAGAATATATCAACCAGTACAAACTATTGTTTGTGTGGTTGTATTATGTTGCATGCACTTCATACTTCATTTAATTTGGATCAGTTTACTGTTCATTCTGGGTGTTTATTAAAATGTAATCTGCTCAATTGACACCAAGTACTTTATTGCTTTAGTACATCAGTTCTACAATCCTGACCTAGTGAACTCCATTGAAATAGTTGTAAATATAATTTACCAAAACAGATGCTATTTCAATTTAATGAACAGTATTATAAAAAACAAAGGCTTCTTTTTATCATGGACAATTGGATGGAAGTATTATGTGAAATGCTATTTAGACTAAACATGTTTTCCAATAAATAACAATACAACCTTGAATTATACTGAACGTTGCATTTCTTAATGAAAAATAATGTAATCTGTATGAATTAACCTCTAGGCACCGTCAGGCTGTTCCATGCTATCCTAACAGTGCTGGACTTTAGCACCGTTGGACGGCATGGAGCGGCCTACCTTATATGGCATCCTGCAGCCTCCTCCTTTGGAAAATGGAAAATTGGACTGTGGGGCATGCCTAGCATTGTAGGCAGTCCCCCATAATTTGATCCTGGCCTAAAAATCAGGTGATTGTATCAACAATAGCATTATTGTATTTTTCCAGCAAGTGTTTACATTGGAACTTCATTCCAATCTAAGAACTTGCACCCAGACATGAAGGGGTTAAGGTTCTGCAAATAGGGAATCAATATATAAATATTGCCAAATATTGCGATCATTCTTAATATTAAAGGGAAATAAAACAGTTGTGTATAGTCTTGTAACTAATTAAGATACCAGCTGAATGTGAGAACTTTGCAAATATATTATTGTCTAGGCTGCAATTCTGTTTCAATGGACAACCTTCCTCTAATAGCGCTTACTTTTAGTGGAGGAGCCAAAATGTACTTATAAGTGTAGTAGACACTGCTAGTTACTGTCAATTTGTTAGCACTAGTTACTGTCAATTTGTTAACAAAACTTGCATGGATTAGCAGCTTCCTATCTTATCTTTTTTGCACAGGCAAATTAAGGGAGTCATATAAATTTACACAATGCAACTGGGTTAGGCTTGTGAAGTTCACAATGTGCACTTCCAGTTCTGCCAACAATAGTATCACTCATATTTATGATAGGTTAAACTATAATGAAGTAAATTGCAGAATATCTGACTACACACAATTAAACATTTAGGGCTAGATTATGAGTGGAGCCCAATTGTTTGTGCTCAAGCAAAAAGGGGTTTATCTTGAAAGTTTGTGCTCATCGGGCTTACTGCTCGTATTACAAGTTGAGTGTAAACGCGATCTTGTGTGCACAGTCACAATTTACACTAGAATTATTACCGCAACTTCAGAGTTGTGGTTAACTGTTTCACAAAAATTAAAAGTGTCACAAAACATATCAAAATACATTACAAAGTACACTTCCACTCATAATAACACCATCAAATAAAAATTATTTGAAAAAAATATTGCACACAAAAGTTATAAGGACTCAAAGATATGAGATCTTGGGTATTAGAAAGAAAAAAAAAGCAGACAAAGGGCTTTAACATAGAAATATATATATATATATGTCAAAAGATGTATATGTGTATATATATATATATATATATATATATATATATATATATGTGTGTATTTATATGTGTATGTATGTATCTACAGACATATACACACATATAAACACATAAATATATGTGTCCATATATACAGACATATATATATATATATATATATATATATATATATATATATATATACTGTGTGTGTGTGTGTACATTGGAGCCCTTTTCCGTTAAAGGGACACTGAACCCAAATGTTTTCTTTCATGATTCAGATAGAGCATGCAATTTTAAGCAACTTTCTAATTTACTCCTATTATCAAATTTTCTTCATTCTATTGGTATCTTTATTTGAAAAGCAAGAATGGAACTTTAGAAGCCGGACCATTTTTGGGGAACAACCTGGGTTGTTCTTGCTGATTGGTGGATAAATTCACCCACCAATAAACAAGTGCTGTCCAGAGTTCTGGCTCCTTAGCTTAGATGCCTTCCTTTTCAAATAAAGATAGCAAGAGAACAAAGGCAAATTGATATTAGGAGTAAATTAGAAAGTTGCTTATAATTGCATGCTCTGTCTGAATCACGAAAGGAAAAATTTGGGTTCAGTATCCCTTTAAGTAAATAAAAACATGTAAAAGCATATTTATGCAATATTCATATTTAAAGGGACATAATATTCATATGCTAAATCACTTGAAACCAATGCAGAATAACTGTAAAAAGCTAAGCATCTCTATGTAAAAAAGGAAGATATTTTACCTCACAATTTCCACAGCTCAGCAGAGTAAGTTCTGTGTAAAAAGTTATACTCAGCAGCTGCTCAGCTGCAGGTAAAAAAAAAAAAAAAACACAAAGAAATGAAGAAATGAACAGCAGCCAATCAGCATCAGCAGTGCTACTTTCATGAGATTTCATTATAAACTTCCTTATACTGCATCACTTTCAAGTGTTTAAAAATTTGGGTATTATGGCCCTTTAATAAAGTGTACTGTCTATTTACTGCAAATATTTGACATTCCAATGATCTGCACATAGAAGAATATGTGCTATGTATTTATAAATAGATATTCATATATATCTGTATATATCTATACCTATATATAATTATATATATATATATATATATATATATATATATATATATATATATATATATATATATATATATGTATAAATAATATACAGTATATTGTACCAAAATACTCTCAGATATATGTAGAAATATTTATTTATGAATAAATAGAACATATTCTGTTATGCAAAGAACATTGGAATATGAAATATTAAAATTTTTATGTTGGGTTAGCGCAAATTAGATTATGCGATCGTGAGAGTGTGGTGTTCATTTTTTTTCCACTTTTTTCTCCACTGACTTCTATGAGGGAATATGTGGATGTGCACGCAATATTCTAACTTTGGATATTTGCACTAGTAAGGTTACCGATAGAGCAAAAACAGTTTACTTTCAACTCATAATACAAGCGAAAACCCGTCTAGCGCAAAAAATCTTTATTGTAGCACAATTAACGATCTAGCAGAAGCGCAAAATACCACTCCATTTGTAATCTGACACTTAATATTACAATTTTAAAGTGTCCTTTTAACCCTTCTTGCAGATTATAATAATTTGGCTATATATACATATCATTTTTTGGTTATAAACTCACATATGCTCTGAAAAGTGTTACACTTTTAATAACCAATACATTCTAATAAATATAAAACTGAATTCTGCCTTTTCTATTAAGTACAGCACGTCATTCATATATCTAAAATAAATTAAAAAATTCATGCATAAATTGTTTTAAATATCTTATCTAAAGTTTTTAGCTATCTCAGATTTTTTGACATCTCTGTCTATCATCACATTGTTTTATAGAAAATGAACATGCATCTTATTCAACCATGCTTCAATAACTTCTGAGAAATAGTTGACATCCGTTCCCTACTATTGTGAAACGCTTTACAATTATTATTACTGTTTTAGAATGATTGCATATTACCATTTGTTGTTTTCATTGCCAAATGTTCCAGAGTGCACCCACACAGAAATGGAAGCTTAAACTTTATAAAAGTTAAAATTATGCTTGAAAATATCTACTGAATGTAGTCATGTATATTTATCATGTCATTTGTTGTAGCAGAATTTTAATAAACTGAAATAGACAAATTTTTAGAATAAAAAAAACAAACTCTGTGGCTAATAGGAAAAAAACTCAATGTTGAGCGCTATTTATCAAGTTTGGAATGCATCTTGGGAGCTCTTAGACTGCTGATTCCTAAATTTTAGTGGATTTAAAACACCATTGACTCATTCATACGTAATGATGATTGGCAAGATCTGTCTGCTCTTGTGCCACTGGTTACATCAGTGTAGAGGTCGGGCTGCTTGTGAATCTTAAATGTGAGTAGTGGATGCTGCCTCACTCCCAGTTTGATAAACAGGGGACAATCGCCTAATTGCTTTAAAAACAATTTAATATTTTGCTTTGTCTCATAGAATAACCACAATGTATATTTTCCAAAATCCCATATAGATATATCTGTTGTATTACATTACATGCAATCCCACAGTATCATATAAATTCCATGGTGTTTCACATACAGTGAACAGTTGCACTGCAGTAATAGGCAGTTTACCTGTGACTACCCAAATAGGACAGTAGTTGTATGTGGCTATTAAAGTCAACAGAAATCTAATGAGAAATCACTTTGCATATCTGTGAAGTGCTGAGAAAACTCAAAAATCTTCAATGTAGACCCCAAGAAGCCTCAGGCTGATAATATACAAATTTCAAAGTGTATGGTAACTTCTTCATTACTGAACCCAAATAATTTGCTCCTGTTTATTTGAGGCAATGGGGATCCATTTATAAAGCTGCAGATACAGCTTTGCAGCACCTTTGGTGCAGTCTCGCATTAGAGAGCCTGCAGTGAAGCTTTCATCAGATGGCTGTTTCTAATCTATGCCAGCTCTGAGCTGGCAAATTAAAATCCCTGTGAACTAGTCCAACAGGGGTGATTGAAAGCCACTGCTTGCTTGTGATTAGCCCCACAAGGGCAGCAGAGCAGCATTGCACTAGTGTTAAACTAAGATTGGTTTTGGGTGTAAGCTCAGATTTGATTTTGCTTAACACATTTATAAGTAGACCCCACCGACAAAAGACACAAAATGTACACACATTGAATGTATTTGATAGTGGTATTGACTCCACTTATTGAATGGTAAAACTATTTGCTTGGTGGGGTGGAAAGGATCCAATTTATTTAGTAACACCCAGGTATAACATTTCTGACACTGCAGAAACAACTTAGTCCACAGTGACACAAATTAGCACACAATGTGCATTTACAACCAGTTAGAGAAAGATCTTAATAAAGGTTCAATACCAAATTTTTAAGTGCAGTGGTAATTACTCCAGTTTGCAGTTAGTTATATTTTAGCAATAAAATGAATAATATTAGTAAGGAGATTTTTTTGCTAAAATTACATAAATCTGGATTTTTACATCTATTTTGTATGCAAATAAATAATGAATGCATATAAGAAATGTTTTTTAACTATACATAAATAACATCTTATGGGGAATTACATTTTAATTTGCTGCATCTTTAAGGATATTAAACTTACATTGTTAAAAGAGTGTAACAATTTAATTTTGACAGCTTCTATATAAATTAGACCAGGATAGGTGGAAACAAACATTCATTCCAAAATATACAATTTGTTTTAGGTGTCTAAAAAACTAACACAAAATTAAAGTAGCTTAAATGGTCATAAAACATGTTGAGATTGTAATAAATAATGCTTAATTGTAAATGGTTATCAAAAAACAAAACTCTATAATACATATGTATTATTTCTTTTGCTCAGTTTTCTTGTTTCAGTTTACTCTGAAAAATCATGTTTATTTTTATTTCTGAGAATTAGAGGTGCACACTGTGGACTTAACAAGCCTAACCTACTGTTTGTGTTAATTGGCTTCAGCAAAGTTGCCAAGATACGATACTACAAAACAATGTGAGTTTTGATAACAAATTGACAGTGGAAAATCTCATCTACTCCAATTAACTAGTCCGGATTAGGTCTTTTTTTCCAAATAAGGTAGCGGGAGAGTTTAATCACTGAAAAATAATTTCAGAAAATGCTGTTTTATTGTATTCTAAAAGTTTGACAACTTTGCTGGTATTGTTAATTTATTGCAAGACTACAGAAAAGTCTTATAATTACAAGTTGTTTTATGTCCCCATAAAACTTGTTCTATACTAATAGATATGGATAGCAAACTTTCAACAAACAAATGTAGCCCTGGATGTTGCATTAATTGTAATATATTCCAGCTTTGCAACAACATAATGCTTTAGATTGGACCTACTCAACAGAGAGCCCTGCTGCAAAGGTAACACAATAGTAAGCAATAGTAATAATATAGATGCTGCTCTATACAATGATTTTGAGGATAGATAGATAGATAGAGAGAGAGAGAGAGAGATAGATAGAGAGAGAGATAGATAGAGATAGATAGATGATAGATAGATAGATAGATAGATATATTGATCATAGTCATATAGATATATGGACCTGCAACCTGCACTTATAAAAAGCTTATTAGGATTGTATACATTTTGCACACATCTATGTACAGACTGGCTGCTATGGGCCAACAGAACATGAGCACTGGTGCCACTGCACCTGCTGCACAAATAGTAGTTCCGCCCCTGGATTAAAACCTGTTAATGTTTTCACATAGTATTATAAAAGAATGTTGTATTATTTAATACTATTGTTTTAATAAGTTTTCTTCCATAGAATACCAATCAGGTTAATAGCTTTGGCATATTTAATGATGTGCAATAGTCCATGTCACCCTTGGATGTATATTTATTGTCTAATCAAACAAATATAATTCAATTTCCTCTCTGTTGAGAAATTTAGAGGTGCTCATCCATCTATGTAGCATGTTTATTCGCCATGTAATGTTCATACTTTTTGATTGGATAGTTTACCTGTATTGTTGCTTGGGGACATGATTTGGTTACTCAATACATTTTTGATAAAAAAAACCATTTTTTTTACATTTTGTTTAAAACTGTTTAAATCTTGTTTAATCATCTGTTTCAAGATGTTGGTACCTAATGCAAAAACTCAATCATAAGTTGAAAATGAAAATATTACTGATATTTTAAATGTAAGCATTTTTAGCTTCAGGCTTTGGTAATAAAGGTCATCTGTGAATCTTCAAGTCCTGTTAAGATTTTTTTTTTTTTTTTGTAGGCTACATAATCTTTGTAAAGGAAGTGAAACCTTTAAGTATCCATAATGCATCTGTATAACAGAGATACACTGTGATGTTACATAAAGATCTCTGGCTTATCATATAGGAGCCTTGTTAAAGGGACAGTAAAGTCATAATTAGACATTCATGATTTGGACAGGGCATACAATTTTAAACAACTATCCAATTTACTTCTTTTATATAATTTGCTTCCTTCTCTTGTTATCTTTTGTTGTAAATCCTGTTTTAAAGGGACGGTGTATTGTATCTCTCTTCTGCAATGTTTTCACAAAGTTCTATTTTACCTACTGTATGTTGAATTATTTACACAAAGCCCCTTTACCTTTATTTTGTATTTAGAGTTAGCTGTTATCCCCAACTTTACTTAAAATTTCAGTAACAAGTACTAATTATAGAATAAACTATGTAAACAAATCATGCTCCTATTGGGTGACAAAAAGGTACTAAAATGTTAATTTTCCATGGTTTACTCTAAGGGGCCAAATTATCAAGCTTCTTGAAGGCTTACCAGAAACAGAAGTTATAAAGCAGCGGACTAAAGACAGAAATCAACCAGATCAAATACTATTGGGTTTATTGATACCCCTTGCTAGCGGCCAATCTGCAGGGGGCGGAAATGCACAAGCAGTTCTAGTGAACTGATTATGCAATGATAAATGCTGACAGCGTATGCTGTCCGCATTTATCGATGTGCAGCGGGCATGGTACGCTACATTGTATCATGTCCACTCGCACTTTGATAAATATGCCCATAAGCATTGGTCTTTGAGTGAACAGTGAGAAATATAATGAGTACTTTGTGTAAATAGACAGATAAGTTAAGCTCAGCCCAGTTTATTGAGTTGTGGTTTCAATAAGCAAAAACAATTATTTAATATCCAAAAATAACCCTAGAGGAGAAATGTCCCAAACATTTTAAACCCTGTAGCTTGTATAACAAGCCATTGGAAACACAGTTAACCAATTTTTTGTACACTGTTCCTTTAAATGTGGATATTTCTCCTGTTTTTGTTGTTAAAACTTCAGTCCTTTTCATAGAAGTATACTGAGGTTGGAGTTTTCATATGTTTTGAGTGCTATAATACAGATTTATTTGTAACAAGAAAAGTTCATGTTCCTGAGTCTGTCTCAATATGCTGCCATGGGAAAGAGTTATGTATCAACAATGGATACTAAAGTGAGAGGAACAATTTGATAACAAAAGTAAGTCGTGAAATTTTAGCTGTGACTTTCATTTCTCTTTAATTCTAAAGTGATGCAGCACAACACCACATATACAAGGTTTTATTTGAAAAATAAGAGGACAACCATTCATAAATAACAAAAACAGCAATGTTTAATGAAACCTTCACTGGCATAAAGACAATATTTTTTTAACAGAAAATTGCTTGCATTCAAAGATAATATCAAATGTATTTATTTGTTGGTTGTCTGTAGAAACATTTATGTAAATAAAGTACAACACATTGTGTTACATTTTAAAATCTCAGAAAACATATGTTTTATTATTTAAAAGACATAAAAAAGGCAATTGAAAACAAAGTTTAAAGGGACACTAAACCCAAATAATTTTTTTTCTTTCATGATTCAGATAGAGCATGCAATGCTATCTTTATTTGAAAAAGCAGGAGTCTAATCTTCAGCACCCTGGCTAGCACTTGGTGATTGGTGGCTACATTTAGCCACCAATAAGCAAGTGGAACCCAGGTTCTGAACCAAAAATGGTCTGGCTTCTAAGCTTACATTCTTGCTTTTAAAATAAAGATAGCAAGGGAACAAAGAAAATTTGATAATATGAATAAATTAGAAAGTTGCTTAAAATTGCATGCTCTATCTGAATCATGAAATAAAAAAGTGGGTTTAGTATCCCTTTAAAAGCTATGTTCCTTTAGCAATAGTCAAAGTATCCCATAATGTATGCATACAAATTAACTTAAGCTTTCAGTCATTTTAACAAAACAAACACAAATTAGTGTGTTTTTAAATGTGTTGTAATATTGCAAGAGTGCTTTTCTATTTTGATACTTATTAGCTAAGTGATTAGCAGTTAGGAGGACAGATGAATATTACTAACGTTTATCATAAGCATTTCACAGGTGTTGAAACTTGTCTCATTTATTAGAGCATTTTGTTGCTACTTCCGAAGTATCTTCCCTCAGAAGAGATTTCTGCTGAATTCCTGAATCATATCCAGCATCAATCACTTTGATTAGGGTCTCACACCACAAACCCAGCAGCTTTTCTTCCATGACACCTCCATATGTTGTGTACAGCTGTTACAGTAGCTACAGCAGTATGTGTGTATGTGCTGTTAGAATCTTTCTCTCTGTCAGATTGCAGTTTATTGTTTTGGATCTACAGTATGCAATGGCTGGTAATATTATCTGACTACACTCAGAGACCACTGAATGGACAGCGCTGCAGAATATGTTGGCGCTTTATAAATAAAGTATGATAATCTATAGATAGAACGTTATCCAATTAAAGTGTTTATTAAGGTGACATTTTGTTATTAAGATTACCAAACATAACTCCTCTTCTTCAGACCACTAAATATCAGGATATGGGCTAGGTTAAAATAGCAGATTGCTGTAAGGGTGTGATGGCTGTGAATGTGTTAGAAAAATATAATTTATCTGATTTAAGGAATGATGCAATGGGCTATGTTACTACTGATGCCATTGATAATGTAACTAGTGATGTAATTTATAATTTAGAAAATATAATTTCTCCATGCAGGATGATGTCATGGGTTATATCGCTACTGATGCCATTGATGATGTAACTAGTGATGTCATTGATGATTTAGAAAATGTAATTAATTATGATCTGTATGGTGATGTCATGGGTTATGTCATTTTCATGGGTTCTGTTAGTAGTGATGTCACTTATGATGTCATCAACAATCTAATTTGTGCTATAATCGGCCATGTCATTGATGGTGTCATGTAATGCACCCGGGTGGGGGCAGTTTAAATTTGGAATTTCTTTGCTTTTTATCATTTCATTGCAAACTTTTTTGTTTTTTGCTTATTAATTTTTATAGTTTTTAACATTTTCTTGTAAAAATTCACACAAGTATGTATCATGCGTTTTTTTTATAATTAAAGAAAATATACATATAAAAATAATACACAGACAGAATAAGAATAACTAAAAAAGAGGATTAAGATCAAACAGTAATTAGTAATTACTAAAAATAATGGGATAGATTATAAGTGGAGCGCTAAATTATCACGCTCCCGCAAAAGGGTAAAAAATAGTTTACTAGTTTAATAGACAACAAATTAAATCAACCAGCTGATGTATGAAACTTGTAAATAACTAAAATATGAGAATCTGAATTCTTGCTTATGTTATTAATTAGGTGCTTGATGTTTAAAATAATTATCATTTTACAATGATGCAAGTCATATTAAATGGCCATACAAATTTAACTAAAATTTAAATTGCATGGCTGTCATAGTGAAAATTATCTATTGTGGTTATCCAAATGGATTGGAAAGCCATAAAAAGAATACAAAAACCCACCCAAGTTTATTTCCAAGATTTCCCATAGTAAACTCTAATGGTTTGGTTTTGGGATCAAAGTTAGCAAAACAATTATAAAAAGGCATTGGATCATACAAAAATCATAACAATTGAGGATACTTACTGTCTTAAAACTATTTTGAATAATCAAGACCAGCCTACAGCATGCAAAATTTGGTATCCAGAGTTACAGCTGCATTTATTACATACTAAAGACATATTGGATCCAATTTATCAATCTCCGGGCAGACAAGGTTCTTACTTGCAGAACCTGTTCTTGTATGCATTTGGGGCCCCTGGAGCAGCATCAACTGCCTTAATTTAAGACTCCACAAGCAATTATGTATGCGACACTGCCCTATGTATGAGTCTGGGTTGTCTGAAGTTGGTAACCTCTGAAGTTGCTGACACGTTAAGAAGCAGTGGTCATACAACTGGTGGTTCTTAGCTTTTGGTTGTAGGTTGACTCATGTGAGTCTGTCACAAAATACTGAAGCTGATTAAACAGTTTCATAAATGGTGGCCATTATATTATAAAATGTAAAAATGTATAGAATGTTTTGAATGTTTTGATAGCAAAAAAAAAAGTAATACATGCAAGGTGGTTGCCATCCTTTACAAACCATATGTAAAGCCCAAGTCACTTTGAGATTTATTTTTAAAATACAACTTGCTAATATAGTAATTTGACTTTCCACTGAGTATGGACTTGCAACAGTTATGAGGTCAATTTATTAAACCAAGCTGAATATGGAGCTACAGTCAGGAATATGCATCTAACTATAATAGGGGTAAAATGTTTAGCAAATACATCTGTTAATGATTAATTAGAACAATATGCATATGCAGAGATAATTAAATAAAATTATTAAAATGCAATTACAGACACCTTCAGTTTTTCTAACAAATACTCCCAATTTTAAGATGGTTGTGCTAATATTTAAGTTAATCTTTTTAAAAAAAAATGCAATGGCTTTACAGTTTGAGATTGTTGAAAAGTCCCATAGGCATAATTTTAAATTACTGCATCCTCTTTTTTTTAAACAAAAGTTTTCAATGAAAGTCCCAAAATTGCATCTTGTATAATAGTAAACAGAATTGTTTTCTTTCAATTTATATGTTGTTACTTTTTCCCCTCCAGTATTTATCTCCTATGTGTATTGTTTATCAGATTGTTTCAAATAAGGGAGACATAAAAGAACTCTTTCCAGTAGTTAAAGAGGGTCCAAAATATGATTGAGTCATGAAAATGACCTTTGAATTTATACTCTAAAGTCATCAACAATAACATCAATTTCCCATTAGACAAAATATTAAGCATATTTTTGGTTTCTTTAGTACTCATAGGGGCATATATATCAAGCTCCATAGAGCGTATGCTGTCTGCATTTATCGATGTGTAGCGGACATGATCCGCTATATTGGATCACGTCAGCTCATACCATAATAAATAGCCCCTTAATCTGGCCCTATATTTTGTCAATATTTTCTTTCAACTTTTATATTTGTTCACATATTAGTCAGAATAACTTTTAAAATGTATTTTCTATCCACGTTTTTATAAATACTTTTTTCTTAAAAACTATGCATTTAGCATTTTGAACCTAAAATAGCATATATTAAAGTTAGAAATCATTTTTAGAAATAAAGATCGATAGGTGAAATAAACCTATGAGTTAGATTGTTTTTAACATTTGTTTGCACGTGTTGCCTATTATTTTAGTTATTTTAGCAATTACATCTCAGCCTACCTCATCTGACTCACAGGTGAAGCTTTTATTCCAGTAGATATGAGTTGCTAAGCAACATATTAAAAAACAAAAAAACAAAGTCACAGAACATTAGATAGAAACAGAGCAGGGTTAACTTTCCTACCTGAAGTGATTTTTTAACTCTTCTAAAATGGAATAAGGAAGTATATGAACCTACAGAAAACAAGAAGCTGGAATCCCTTTATAGCATTTAAATATGATCATGCTTTACTGTACTTGTTAAACTTCATATAATTTTAATAATGTGTAAAATATATAGAAACTTTATAAATATATTCATATTTTTTTTCCACATTTTGTTGTTGCATCTTTATCTTAAGATGGTTTAATAATTTTTTTCACATCAATCTATACTCCATACCCCCTTATGACAAAGCAAAAACAGACTTTTGAGAACTTTGCAAATGTATTAAAAAAGGAAAAACACAAAAATACCATTGGCATACGTATTCAGACCTCTTTGGAAGCAATTACAGCCTCACGTCTTTTTGGGAATGATGTTACAAGCTTTACACTCCTGGAATTTGGGATTTTCTTCCATTTATCTGTGCATATCCTCTCAAGCTCTGTGAGGTTGAAAGGGGACCGTCAGTGGAGTGCCATTTTCAAGTCTCTCCGGAGATGTTAGATTGGGTTCAAGTCTGGGTTCAGGCTGGGTCACTTAAGGACATTAACAGAGTTGTCCCTAAGCTACTCTTGTGTTGTCTTGGCTGTATGTTTAGGATCATTGTCCAATTGGAAGGTGAACCTTCGGCCCAGTCTGAGGTCCAAAATGCTCAGGTGTTTATTAAGAATATCCCTGTATTTTGCTGAATTCAGCTTTTACTCAACCTTGACCAGTCCCCCACTCCCAGCCCTTGGAAAACACCCCACAGCATGATGCTACCACGATCATGCTTCACTGTTGTGATAATATTGCACAGACATAAAGCTTACAGTAGATACCAAACCATTCAAGCTTCATTTCATCAGATCAGAGAAACTTGTTTCTCACAGTCTGAGAGTCTTTTAGTCACTTTTTTTTGCAATATCCAGGCATGCTTTTATGAGTCTTACACTGAAAAAAGGGCTTTCGGTTAGCCACTCTGACATAAAGCCAAGATCTGGGGAGTGTTGCAGTGATGTTCCTCCTTCTGCAAGTTTTTTCATCTTCACACATGATATGTGGAGCTCAACTAGAATTACTATGAGGTTTTAAGTCAACTCTCTTATGAAGGCCCTTTGACCTGATTTCCCAGTTTGGCAGGATGACCAGCTCTAGTCCTGGTTGTTCCAAATGTCTTCCAATTTAATAACTGGGAACCTTCAATGCATACAAATAAAAAAAAATGTTGCAGTTTTCCCCAGATCTGTATCTTGGCTCAATCCTTTCTTTCAACTCTGCAACAGTTCATTTGAACTCATGACTTGGTTTTGGCTGTGATATGCATTTTCAGCTATGAAACCTTACATCCACAAGTTTTTGCCTTTCCAAATAATGCCAATCAATTGAGTTTGCCACAGGTGAACTGAGTTCAACGTTTAGAAACATATCATAGATGATCCAGATAAATTAGATGCACTTGAGCTAAATGTCAAGTATCATAGCTATACTTATGTGATATTTTAGTTTTTTTTTCTTTTTAATAAAATTGCAAAGTTACCAAAAATCAGTTTTTTGCTTTAACATTGCTTGCTTTAACATTATCCAAAACATTATACCATGTTTGTTTGAAGTTAAATACCATTACGTACTTATAGCATCTTACAGATTTTCTCATTGACATTGATATGTCCAGTTTGAGAATAAATGCCATGTAGTAACACACTCACAATCTACCGAACACATTGGCCTCTATTTATCAAAGGTCTTGCGGACCTGATCCGACAGTGCGGATCAGGTCCGCAAGACCTCGCTAAATGCAGAGAGCAATACGCTCTCTGCATTTAACATTGCACCAGCAGCTCACAAGAGTTGCTGGTGCAACGCCGCCCCCTGCTGACTCGCGCCCAATCGGCCGCCAGCAGGGAGGTGTCAATCAACCCGATAGTACTCGATCAGGTTGATTTCTGGTGATTCCTGTCTGCCTGCTCAGAGCAGATGGACAGGGTTATGGAAACACGGCCCTTCAAGCTCCAGACGGAGCTTGATAAATATGAGCCATAAACTCATGATGTAACAACCCCTAATCAGCTCTTAAATCAAGACAATATAATTAGATATGTTCAACAACAAAAAAACCCTCAGCACTAGGCCAGCTAATTGTGGGCCTATAAAATATTTAATGTTAAAATGTTTCTGGGGTACACATGGGGTGGCAACTAAATAAATTGTGAAGAACCCTATTTTTGTATGGTTATAAACTCCTAATACATTTTATGTAGATAAGTTGTTATAATAATTAATTTCATAGAGTTCTGATGAAATGTGTTTGTATTATTCATCCTTATTTAGTGAATGAGAAAGGCTTATGAAAACATTGGATATTGAAGGCCTATGTGTTAATTCTATTCTGTCTGATATTGTTTTGATGTTCTTCTTCACAGGATAAGAGACTATAACTTGAGCATTGGCCTATCAAGCAAGGACTGACTCAGCTGTTATTCATTACCAGACTAAAGGGGCATTTGTATGGGCATTGCCCTTAAAAGGGCATTCAGCTCTTTTACTGCCCTCAAATGGACAATCAGCTATTTTCCAATCCATTAAATCCCTTATCTTAAAAATAAAAAAAAATAAAAAAATAAAAAAATCCTATCACTAAGCCCCAAATAGGTACTCACCGTACCGAAAGTCCGGCGGAGACGGTTTTCTTCCAGACGGCTCCACAATTTTCTATCTTCATCCGGAGCGGAGGCGGCGCGGAGCGGAGGTGTGGAGCTGTCTTTCCAATGCCTGGATCCTCAGCGGCGGTCCTCAACGGCGGCGGGGGAACAGTGAGTACCTATTTGGGGCTTAGGTTTAGGCTTTTTATTTACATTTTTTGCGTTTTTTTTTTCTTAGATTAGGGGTTTGTTTTTTTACCTTTTAAGGGCAGTAAAAGGACTATTTTTAGCAGTAAAAGAGCTGTTTAACTTAGGGCAATGCCCTACAAAAAGGCCCTTTTAAGGGCTATTGGTAATTTAGATTAGGGGGTATTTTTTATTTTTGAGGGGGGGCTGTTTTATTTTCATAGGAATTATGTATATTTTTTTATTTTTGATCATTTTGTTTATTTTTTTGTGTAATGTTAGACTTTTTTATTTTTTTGTAATTTAATGTTAGTTGTTTTTATTTTAATTTAGGGGGTGTTAGGTTAGGGGGATTAGTAATTAAATTAGTAATTTGCATTATAGGGGGTTTGGTGGTTTAGAGGTGAATAGGTTAATTAGGTTGATTGTGATGTAGGTGTTTGGTGGTTTAGGGGTTAATGGGTTAATTAGGTTTTTTGCGATGTGGGGGTTGGCTGTTTAAGAGTTAATAGGTTTAATACGTTTATTGCAATTGGGGGGATTGCAGTTTAGGGGTTAATAGATTAATTAGGTTTATTGCAATGTGGGTGGTTGATGGTTAAGGGGTTAATATTTTAATTATGTTATATGCGGATTAGGGGTTAATTACTTTATTGTTTTGCGATATGGGGGTTGACGGCTTAGGTGTTAATACTTCGTGCGGGAGGTTATTTTTTTTGTTATACTTTGTGCAGGCAGTTACATGTTTTTTGTTTTTATTTCTTGCGGGAGGTTACGTGTTTTTTAGTTATTTAGTGCGGATGGTTGCATGTTTTTTTTTCTTTTTTTAAGGCTTCGGGTTTGCCTATGCTGCATCCAGGTGGAGTCCAAAAATGGCAGGGTGATGAAAGAATCTACCTTTGGTGGATTCTTTCACCACCCTGCCATTTTCGTAATCCACCGAAAATGGATTCTTTTGGCTGGGCGCATACCAACATTTTTTTGGCTGCCTCGCAAAGCCAATATTCCTTTGAGGATGCGTGCGCAACTGACGACACTGACGGATGCGTTACAAACGCAATTATAGTATAGATGCAACTTACTTTAGGGTGATTCTAAGAGTAAGACGTTGAAACCATACATATGCCTAGATTGGTGCCACTGCACTTCATTGATGAGGCCCAAATAGGCCAAAACATACATTTTGGTTTGTTGCCTTCTGGAAAACAGTAAAATCAGACTTATTTACTGTAGGATATTTCTCCACTGTGAAAGACATAGTAAGTTAGTAGAGACTGCACCCTGAAAGCCACTTGGCTTTCTAATAAACACTTTTTTTTCCAGCTATTGTTGATCCTCAGTGACTCGGTCTCTATATTTTCTATTTTGTGATGTTCCTCTGCTTCATATTTACATATTTTATTTTTTAACACAACCATTTTTTTATATTAGCAAATTATTTGAAATATACAATAGAAAGATAATTAAAAGCATTCTTAGGTAAGAAAATTAGAAGGCTGTGAAATCTGTACATGGCAAAAGCAATCTTAAAAATAAATACTCTGTTAAAAGAACAATCATGAAATTGTCTAATTAACTTGAATAATGTCTCTGGTATTAAAATCTCATTTTTATGAGGAAGCTTTTACGATAAGTGCAATAATTTAGCATAATAATTTGTTTATATTTAGCCAAGTATCCTATTACCCACTGAAAAAGGCAATATCATTTTGGTGACATTCTTCAAGAAGAAACATATGCAGTCAGCATTTTCCCACAAAATGTATATAGGAAGTTGAAGTACCTTTTAAATCTTTTTCTAAACTACTATATTGGAAATAGATTAGGAATTCATTTCTGCAGAGACTGACATAAAAATAATAGCAATAATTATGTAACATTATTTTAGCTTTATGTGTGTATAAGACAAAGCTTAGAAGATACAAATTACACATATTTCTTACTTTATTATTTAGCCAAATGTCTCCCGGTAGCGAAATCAGATGTTATTGTTGACAAGGGAAAATAATAAGAAGGATAAACACCTTTTTCTGTGTATGTGACATAAAAATCTCTATATTCTAATACACAATTACATTATATTGAAGTTGACATTTTACCCAAATGCTGAATCGCTTAAAAAGTGATATAGCATATCTGTAGATAAATAGACACCTTTTTTTATTTTCAAGTAGAGGTGTAATATGATATTTTGTAGTTAACTTTTTGAAAATATGTTGCATCACTTTCATACGATATAATACATGGGTAAAACTTCCCTTTAAAGGGACATGAAACCAAATTTTTTTTCTTTCATGATTCAGATAGCGCCTACAATTTAAAACAGTTTTGCAATTTACTTCTTTCATCTAATTTTCGTTGTTCTCTTGAAATCCTTTATTGACTGCACAATTATGACTTCTGTCATTAGCTTAATGATGAGTTTGGCTAGCTCCCAGTAATACATTGCTGCTCCTTCAAGAAAGGATACCAAGAAAATGAAGACAAATTTTAACATCTACAAAAAAAGCATTTTTTTTTAAACTTAACCCTAAACATCTGAAACTTATGTAAATATTTTGGACCAGATTACTAGTGGAGCGCAAACTTTACAAGCAAGCGATAAGGGGTTTATCGTGGGTGTTAGCACTCGTCAGGCTTTCTGCTGGTATGACAAATTAAAAGTAAACGTGATTGTGTTCACAATTTACACTAGAATCATTACCATATGACTTCTGGTTAACTGTTTAGCAAAACAAAAAGTTGCACAAAACACATCAAAAATACATTACAAAGTATAGTTGAACTCATAATAACACTATCTCCTAAAAATTAGTAAAAAATAATAATATTGCACACAAAAGTTATAAGGGCTCAAATATATGAGATCTCTGGTGTTAGAAAAGAAAAAAGAAAGAGAAATTACAGACATGTATACACATATAAAAACATAAATTAATATGTACACATATATAGATATATAGATATCCCTATATATATTTGTATATATCTATACCTATATATATTCATGTATAGATAAAGGTAAAGATATATATGGTACAAAAAAATCAGATGTATCTAGAAATATTTATTTAAGAATAAATAGAACATATTCTTCTATATGAAGAACATTGGAATGAGAAATATTTATATTTTCATGTTGGGTTAGTGCACATGCGATTATGGCGAGAGTAGGGTGTTTTTATTCACGTTTTTTCTCCATTGACTTGTATGAGGGAATCTGTGAATGTGCATGTGATATTTTATGTTCAACTTTTTGTGCTCGTTGGCTTAGCGCGAGAGCAAAAACAGTTCACTTTTAACTCATAATGTAAGCGCAGCCCGACACACGCAAAAAGCTTACTTTTACTGTAATTAACGCTCGAGCTGGAGCATTAATTAGAGCTACCACTTGTAATGTGGACCTTAATGTTTTAAAGGGACAGTCAACTCTAAATGTGTTATTGTTTAAAAATATAGATAATGCCTTCGCTACCCATTTTCCAGTTTTGCACAACCAACATTGTTATATTAATATAAATTTCTGCCTGTTTCTAAGCCACTACAGACACCCTCTTATCATATGTTTTTTTATTTGCTTTTCACAACAGAAGACTGCTAGTTCATGTGGGTCATATAGATAACATTATGTTCATGCCCGTGAAGTTATTTAAGATTCAGCACAACACAGCATTAATTGGCTAAAATGCAAGTCAATAGATAATAAATAAAAAGTCATGTGATCAGGGGGCTGTCAGAAGATGCTTGGATACAAGGTAATCACAGAGGTAAAAAGTATATTTATATAACTGTGTTGGTTATGCACAACTGGGTAATAAAGGGATTAGGTATCTTTAAAAAAAAAAATTATTGTAGACTGTCCCTTTCAGTAAACAAATGTTTGGTGATGCCAGAATTTATATTTCTACCGTGCAAAGTCTATAACATTAAGTTTGTATTTAATTTACCATTATGTTAGTCTTAGGTGCCTATCTATCAAGCTCTGTATGGAGCTTGAGGGCCCGTGTTTCGCCAGAAACAGTAGTTATGAAGCAGCGGTCTAAACCCTGTCCGCCTGCTCTGATGAGGCCAACAGGAATCGCCGCAATTCAACCCGATCAAGTACGATCGGGTTGATTGACACCTCCCTGCTGGTGGCTGATTGGCCGCGAGTCTGCAGGGGGTGGAGTTGCACCAGCAGCTCTTGTGAGCTGCTGGTGCAATGCTGAATACGGAGAGCGTATTGCTCTCCGCATTTAGCGAGGTCTTGCGGACCTGATCCGCACAAGACCTTTAATAAATAGGCCTCATTGTTGAAAACCATTCAGTCAATAATCAAGTAAATGATACAGCTATAAGCACTGACAGACTTTAAGAATCCTTTTCACTCCTCTCCTCGTACTTTCACATAATTTACCCCCTATTGTCCATTCCTCTGTTACCTGATCATTCTTCTCTCTTCTTCATTCTAGACACCAGTAAATATAATTTCACAAGCTGCTGAGACATACCGTATTTCTGCAACATGACCACCATGACAAGGGTGCATTGATCATCCATGTACACAATAACAGATGCAATGAAGTTCAATTACCTGCTCGCCTGTAATCATTTAATGAGGGAAACATGTTATAAATAATACAAAAAATAATAAAAAATAAATAAAACCAATTGAGAAAGAAGGTAGCTGGATATGCTTCAGCAACCTCACACTGATAAAGGTGAACCAAAAGAAAATAAATGATTTTGCAAGAGCAGAAATTTATTAATAATACAAAGATTATTATAAAAATAGATTAATCAGTGAGACATTAATGCTGCAAATCCCTAAACAAGACTACATCAGGAATAGTCCATGTAAAATAGAGGGCTTGTACAATTTAACAAATGTTCCTGATATGTCTACAATAGGTGTTTGTCTCCCAAGCTGTGGTCCTCAGGGGCTCTGAGGTTCTAAAGCAGTAGGGCAACAGGTGTAGACAAAGAATCTGATGATCTGCTACCAAATCTCACTTCATGCAGGGTTAGAGGCTCCGGAATCTGTGAGACAAGTGTAGTGAAAAAAACAACAACCTACTAGTATCTATATAGTTGCCTTGCAGACCCCGCAGGCTACTAACAGTTGTCTAAACAGGGATTACTATCTCAATACATGGTCAGTATAGTGGGATAAACCACCAATCCAAACCACGGAGAAGCTGGGGAGATTCCAGCACATATATACCAAAAAAGAGAGATTAAACTCACTGGACTTGCAAAGAAAAAGTAAAACAACTTTAAAGGGACACTGAACCCAAATTTTTTTCTTTTGTGATTCAGGTAGAGCATGACATTTTAAGCAACTTTATAATTTACTCCTATTATCAAATTTACTTCATTCTCTTGGTATCTTTATTTGAAATGCAAGAATGTACATTTAAGGGACACTGTACCCAAAAATTTCTTTAGTGATTCAGATTGAGCATGAAATTTTAAGCAACTTTCTAATTTACTCCTATTATCAAATTTTCTTCATTCTCTTGGTATCTTTATTTGAAATGCAAGATGCCTTCTTTTTCAAATAATAGCAAGAGAATGAAGAAAAACTGATAATAGGAGTAAATTAGAAAGTTGCTTAAAATTGCATGCTCTTTCTGAATTACAAAAGAAAAAATTTGAGTTCAGTGTCCCTTTAAGATGCCTGCCCATTTTTGGTGAATAACCTGGGTTGTTCTTGCTGATTGGCGGATAAATTCATCCACCAATAAAAAAGTGCTGTCCAGAGTTCTGAATAATAAAAAAAAAGCTTAGATGCCTTTTTTTTTTAAATAAAGATAGCAAGAGAAAGAAGAAAAATTGATAATAGGAGTAAATTAGAAAAATGCTTAAAATTGTAAGTTCTATCTGAATCATGAAAGAAAAGAATTGGGTTCAGTGTCCCTTTAAACTGTGATCAGACTGGTGAAGTTTTGGGGTGCGTAACCCCTTCCTCAGTATGATTATGGATTAAAAGTTGTTTTACTTTTTCTTTGCAAATCCATTTAGTGCAGTCTCTCTTTTTTGGTTTATATTCTAATACTTTAGATCTGTCCCATTGGTCACTGACTCTGTGGAGGTTAGAGTACAGATATCCTCCTCTTGGTTTTGTGTGTGTATATATATATATATATATATATATATATATATATATATACTATATATATATATATATATATATATATATATATATATATATATATATATATATATATATATATATATATATATATATATATATATAATGTTACTTACATTGGTTATTTCCAATTCTAATGTTAGAAATCATCAATATTACAAAATGTAATTCTCCCATCAAAATTATATGTATCTGAGTTGGTCAGTTTAATATTAGAATGTCTTTGCTTTGTAACCTGTGATTGGAAATAACTTCAGAATGAAAGGGACAGTCAAGTCCAAAATAAACGTCCATGATTCAGCTAGGGCGTGTAATTTTAAACAACTTTCCAATTGACTTTTATCACAAATTTTGCTTTGTTCTCTTGGTATTCTTAGTTGAAAGCTAAACCTAGAAGTTTCATATGCTAATTTATATGACCTTGAAGGCAGCCTCTAATCTAAATGCATTACAGTTTTTCACCACTAGAGGGCGTTAGTTCATGTATTTCATATAGATAACATTGAGCTCATGCACATGAATTTACAGAGGAGTGAGCACTGATTGGCTAAAATGCAAGTCTGTCAAAAGAACTGAAATAGGGGGACAGTCTGCAGAGGCTTAGATGCAAGGTAATTACAAAGGTAAAATGTTTATTATTATAACTGTGTTGGTTATGCAAAACTGGAGAATAGGTAATAAAGGGATTATCTATCTTTTAAAACAACAGTCTGGTGCTGACTGTCCCTTTAACATTGCAGTCTGTCTTTCTCCTTTATCTATACAGTACATGCTAAAAGGTTCTCACTGCCTTGCAGGCTGTAGCACCATGCAGACCAATATCTAGGACTTTAATACTCATAAACCTCTGCCACTTAAACAATAATGTGGATGTCTTCATTAAAGGGACAGTCAAGGCCCAAAAAAACTTTTATTTTTCAAATAGGGCATGTAATTTTAAACAACTTTCCAATTTACTTTTATCAACAATTTTGCTTTGTTCTCTTGGTATTCTAGTTGAGAGCAAACCTAGAAAGGCTCATATGATAATTTCTAAGCCCTTGAAGGCCGCCTCTAATCACATGCTTTTGTATTTGCTTTTCACAGCAGGGGAGAGTAGTTCAGGTAAACCATATAGATAGCATTGTGATCACGCCCGTGAGTTGTGGCAGACACTGCACTAATTGGCTAAACTGCAAGTCAATAGATAATAACTAAAAGTCATGTGATTAGGGGCGGTCAGAAGATACTTAGATACAAGATAGTCACAGCAGTAAAAAGTGTATTAATATAACAGTGTTGGTTATGCAAAACTGGGGAATGGGTAATAAAGGGATTATCTATCTTTTTAAACAACAAAAATTCTGGTGTTGACTGTCCCTTTAATGTTACTAATAATAAGCTTATACAGAGCTGTCTTGAAATGTACTACTTTTCATAAAGATTGGTACATATCAGAGTCATCATTTTCAATTTTTAGGGGAAAAAATTGCATTGTTTTCAACACGTTACAACTCCAAAAATGCTCAACCAGTTTTCTAGAAAACTGCCAAATGTCAAAGAAATGTCTTAAGTTGCAAGGACCTACAAAATAGTATTTCATGTTGAACAGTGTGGTAAATTTAAACTATAGTGTGCGTGTGCGTGTGTGCGTGCACAAAATATTGCACGTATTTGTTCTGTTCAATCAAGAGCAGCATGTTTGGAAAAATCACAACTGCTTATGTGCCAACATATTATTTCCATGACACAATATATAATCTTGAACTTTCCGATAAAGATATAATAAATTGATATTTATTCATCATGTGGTGAAAAGGTCTGAAAATCTTTACACTACATGTCAAAAATTACAATTCATATTATAGATGAAGTAAAGATAAGAAGCATTATTTGGGCACACTTGCAGGTTGTACTACCACGTTAAATCAAGGGGTGGAGTACGATATGTATAAGGGGAATTCAATTAAACTGGGATAAAACATAACGTTTAATAACCATGTTAAAATAAAGTTGTGGACCATACCACCATTAAAGCTAATATGAAAAGAGTGTGTAGGTGTATTAAAAACTAAACTCAATTAAGAGAGCACTGCTGTCTCTCCTAGTCAGGCAAAAGCCTAAAGGTCAATATTTGTATGATATATTAGATCATAAATGGTCAATTGCTTAAGCACAGAAGGGTAAAGTGTAAACTGTACATATTAAGATATTATAGGTCTATATATATTGTGTCTCAGTGGCAGCACTATAAAATGAAACGGAGTAGAGTTCACTCAAAATATCTCCATTTATCTATTGTAAGCATTTTGAGCCACACAGATCCCCCTCAGGGAGTACAAAGCATATAGCTTATGGCATATGAGAGATTAATAATAATAAGGTGGTAGTACAACCTGCAAGTGTGCCCAAATAATGCTTCTTATCTTTACTTCATCTTTAATATATATTTCATTTTGGCATGAGGCACTACCTCCCTGTTACACATAGGATTGTACCTGGGGGTTTTATGTTTTACCACCCTCTTTCCCATCTCCCCTAAAGGTTATTAGGGACTTTATTTTCAAAAAATAACAATTCCCTAGAGGTAAAAATAAGTCAGACTTTCTTGATTAAAAATATAGTAGATCAATTTCGAGTCAAAACATAGCAATATGCTCTAAAATTCACAATAAAATAACAATAATACAATGATATAAAAAATGTTTCCATTGTTGAGCTAACAAAATAATAGGGCATTCATACTGTAAACCTTTATTCTCTATAGAACAGTTTTTAACCACATTGTATCTTTACAATTACATACCTAACTGCAGTAATCTTCCCCTGAAAAGCACAGCTTTGCACATCAAAATATTGTTGTGAATTTGTATTTGTTTTGTCTTTTTGAAGTATTTGGACAAACCTAATTTTATCCAATTGTTATACACAAATGAAGCTGTTTACATTAGTTTACAAAATCTCCAGTAGCTAGTTTGGACTTTTGTTGTCCTTTTCTCAAATTATCTGTTTAATTCTGGAAAACTGTGTATTTGTTTGCCTCTATAATGCAAGTCTTAGGCTGACATTTAAGAATCACAGCTGCTGGTGCAATGCCACCCCTTGTTAGCGAGCGGCCAATTGCATGCCAGCAGAGGCTGTCAATCACCCCGGTCTGACTTGTCCGGGGTGATTTTGGTCCGCCAACTCAGAGCTGGCGTGCAGGTTAGGAAGCAGCAGTCTAATGACCACTCCTTCATACCTATCAGCTGCTAAAAAAGCTGCATCTTGCAGCTTTATAAATTTTACCCTTAGTATGTTTTATAAGTTATATCATATACAAGCATGTGCTAGTGTATATAGATTAGATAGATGATTGATAGATAGATAGATAGATAGATAGATAGATAGATAGATAGATAGATAGATAGAGATGACAGATAGATATAATTATTATTATATTGTATGTTCTAAACTAAGCATGTAATATATATTAGACAGCTAAATATAGAGTGCTTTTCTCATAGGCAAACACACACATATGCATTTAAAAGAACTGAGGAGTAGCACTCCCTTTGGAAATGTGTAAATAAAATAATCAATCAACTTTAACATTTTACAATAAATGTAGCAATGTTTTGATATTGTATTAAAGCCATATGCAGGATTTCTTTTTTCTAGATAAACAATGGAGGCCATAATTTCTTTACTTATAACAAATACTATATAAAACTCTTCCTTCAAGAAAAAGCCCCTGCAATTGATTGCTTTTAATCAATAAACCTGATCTGCAAGTTGTCACATGGATTATTTTAAGATCTGATAAAACTGTAGTTGGATTTTCTTAGTAATGCCCTTTACTTTATGTATATCTAAATTTGAAATAAAAACAGATATTGTTTTTACTATAAAATTGTTGCAAGCAAGCCATATGTTAGCTAAAACTAATTCTGTGTCACAGAAAATGTATGCTCACGATCACAATATTTACTGCTAATATGCTTTGCATCACACAGCAATATATGTTTAATTTCTTCAGAAAGTTATTTGCTGTAATTTAGTAAGATTTCTTTCTTTGTTCTTTTTTTTCTAAATTAAACAGCTAATTTATTTGTCTGTGGTACATAACTAATTAACAGCAAATCAAGAAGCAATGTGCATAGTATGAATTTTATATTTGCATGCACTATACATTTATTCAATATCTATCTGTGTTATGATATCCTTCATGGGATTTTCTGAGGGCAAATGTTACCTGAAGTTATCTTACATGTCTTAATGTTTTCTCTAAGCATATTACACCTGAACATCTCACAACATTTTCTCAATTAATAAAAGCTGCCAAGTTTGTTTCCAAGTACACAATGAGCTTGATTTAAAAAAGGATGAGTGGATGAGGTTTGCGGTCTTGAACCTCATCCACCCAGCCTCAGGCAAGCGGTGCAGAAGTATGCTGCCCAAAGTTAACATTGCACAATCCGCTGATTATGAGCGCTACTACTTAACTAGTGTTTCAGGCTTGTTCTGAGAGAGACTGAAATGCTGGGGCTCTGAAGCTATCGCTGCTTTTTAAATGGAGCCCAATGTATGGTTATTTGATTGTGATTCAAAAATATTACTATCAGTGCCAGATGCTCAATGTCACAGTCTCTTTTCCCTGCAAGATTTTGCTTCCATTACGTTCTATGTAGGCAAGCTTTCAAGGATCAGTGCCATTTTTTAAAGAATTGAATTCTGCCTATGCAAGGGTTGGTGTGGTTTTTCTCCCAATGCATGAGAATTTTAGAGAAGTGGGCCCTAGTTTTTCTAAACAGAAAAAAGTTTCTAACATTGATTTTAAATACATTTCCATTTTACTTCTGTTACATAATTTGCTTAATTTTTTTGGTATCCTTTGTTGAAAAAATAGCCAGTAAGGTGAGGCATATATGTGCAACCACCAATCAGCACCTCCTTAGTCTACCTAGGTATCCTTTTTAACAAAGGTTATCAAGAGAACAAAAAAATAGATGGTAATTGGAAAGTTGTTTAAAAACCCATGCTGAATCAGGAAAAAAGGTTGTACATCCCTTTAAGTTACAAGAACATGTCAAGTTAAGAGATACGTGAAGCTGCTGAATGGTGGGAAGAAAAGAACTGTTAATTTAATTATTGAATGTTTTATGAGAGTGGTTTATTAGGAAAGAAACTGCTAATGATAATTTGACTAAAATATGCATTTATGTCAGCATATGCCTCCCATACATAGAATAAAATATTTATGCATGTGTTTGTATGTATTGTGTGCATATACCTTACTGAATAAAGCCTAATAGTCATACAAGGGAAAGCAGGACATTATAAAGACAAATATACAGAATAAAAAAAAAAATCCCTTACATTTTGAAATGCATATACGTCTTTCAACTCTTTGTATTGCTACATTTTGTCTGTATTATATTGATTTTATTATTTTTATTTGTGGACTTAAACGGACATTAAAAACTAAATACATTTTATAAACATAGTATTGAGATTTTCCTCCACCTCCCTCTAGTCATGCTGCCATTTTGAAACTAAGCTTTAATTGCATTTCAGTAGTAAAAGTGTTTGCATCTGTGCAGCCACCCTAATTTAGATACCTGTAGTGAAACCTAGCTTCTAAAAGGACAGAGTCTATGATTAGAGGGAGGTGCATGAACTTTAACAGTGATTGTAAAGTTTGGCTATGAAATCTACACTATCTATAATTATTCATATAAAGAGGGGCACATTCATTCATAAAAAATAATTAATGATACTTCATTCTTAAAATAATTACCATTTAGTGATTGTAAACTTTGCGCCTTATCTCCACCTGCATCTCATACTTGATTTTTGTCCTTGATGGCATCCAGCTCGTGCGGCACACAACGATTGGCTGAAGCCGGATTCATCATCAAACACAAAAATAAAGTATTATAGGAACAGCTCGATGTTTTCGATCACTAAATGGTAATTATTTTAAGAAGAAGCGTATTTAAATATTTTTATGAATGAAAGTGCCCCTCTTTTTATGAATAATTATGAATAATTATAGATAGTGTGGATTCCATAGCCAAACTTTACAATCACTTTAATTTGCCCTTGTTTTAATGTGTATCACAATAACAACCATTTATAATTTCATGTGTGTGATATTAAATCTAATGGTTTTAAAGGGACGACACAATACTCATATGATAAATCACTTGAAAGTAATGCAGCATAACTGTAAAAAGATGACATCACCTGAACATCTCTATATAAAAAGGGAAGATATTTCACCTCAAAAAATGTTCAACTCACCGGAGTAAGGGCTGTGAACAGTTATTCTTCATCTGCTGTCCAACTGAAAGTTGAAAAAAACAAAACAAAAACAATAGCCAATCAGTATCAGCAGTGCTGAAGGTCATGCTTTCCTTTGCTGTGATCTTGTTAGATTTAATAGTAAACTTCCTTAAACTGAATTGAAAGATAACATGACACTCCCTTTGAAATCCTGGGACTAGCATCTTGATTAGCTTAAAGTCTCGTTACAGTGGGGTGTGAATATCTTCCTTTTTTCAGGTGATATTTTCTAGTAAGTATTTTACAGATATGTTGCATCCTTTTCAGGTCCTTCAACATTTGGGTATCATGTCCATTTTACTCTGCTTCTGTAATAATATGTATACATTTCCTGTTGTGGTCATTTCAAATGCTAAAAACTGGACTAATTTTGCTTATTGTAGGAACACATTAAGCCTGGTGGGTATAATCACGTTGATTCCAAATTTGTTTAAAATGGGAAGGCAACAGTGTTTAAAATAAAGAGTGGAGTTATATGCACTATATTTTTACAATAGTTTTTTACTGCAAAACACACATTTTATAAAAAATGTTGTTCACAATTAACAATTTACTAATTGTCTGTAGGACCGTACATTTGTATCTACTTCTGGGTTATGCTTTAAACTGTGTCATCATATTCGTTTGTTGAGTCACTGTAATATGAAACCTTTTCATTCTGTTCACAGTAATTTGTCTTATTGGATGTTTCAATTTCTCTTAGCCTTATTGCTGTCAAAGCTTGATTGAAGAACCCTCTGAAGCTAGTAATTGTCTAATTTACTTTATTGTAATGCATATTCAAATTGAAGAATTTGCTACCAAGCTAATAGTACTACTGAAATAGGTAACTGAGATAATTTAACAAATATTTGAGCCACCATCAAAAAAAGTATACAGTCTTTTAGGAAAAGCGGTTGGCATTAAAAGGGACATGCAACTCAAAATTTAAATACACATAAATATTCTTTCAACTTTGAATGGAGACATGCACTGTGCACCTCATTCAACCACTGTGTCACTGGTGGCATATATTCATATGCAATGATTATCACCAACAAAATAATGATCTCTAAATATGATCAGTGTTTAAATGTTTATATATGCTCCATGCCTAGTATTACCTATCCCTGAAACAGTAATAATTTTGCTAATATAAGTTTGTTTAAAAAATGTATATGTATTTCAACTTTAAGTTTTATATCCCTTTAAAGGGAAAAGAACCCCAACTTGTTTCTTTCATAATTCAGATAGAGAATACAATTTTAAACAGCAGTCTAATTTACTTCTATTTTTTTTTTTTTAAAAATTCATTCTTCAGATATCTTTTGTTGAAGAAATAGCAAAGACACACGGGTGAGCCAATCACATGAGGCATCTCTGCGCAGCCACCAATCAGCAGCTACTGAGCCTATTTAGATATTGCCTTTTGATAAAGGATATAATGAGAATGCAGCAAATTACATAACATATGTAAATTGGAAAGTTGTTTCAAATTCCATGCTCTTTCTAAATCATGAAAGAAAAAAAAAATGTGTTTCATGCCCCTTTGATTTATTTAGAATGTTCAAAGAAAATGCAATCAATTAGCATTAATATTTATAGACATATAAACTGGTTATAAATATAAATGTGTATTTTACAGACACATAAAGTATCTGGTATTTGGTTATAACAAGGACAAATAGTGTGCACTAATTACTTATTTTGCAAGCAATCATTTAGTTAATGAGTCTTTTTTTATATTAATATGCTACAATAAATTGTCTTGCTCCAAGGTAGGGAAATGTCTCTTTCTGAAGTTGAACTGACTATCAAAACAGTGACATTTTGCTTGAACTGCATGAATAACTGGGAAACCTTTATACACACCAAGCAATCATCATTTAGTAGAGAGTGACACCAAGAATATTTATTTTATATATAATGCTTATGCATTGCTTAAAAATATGTTATCTGTGACCACAGTTGTATCAGCAGCATAAATAAATAAGCCTATTACAGAGAGCGCAGAACTTAATGAGATTGATCCTTACAGAAAAGAGATCAATGGGTTAGATTCAACCTTACCTGAGAGGTTCATTATTCTGTAAGAATTCAACAACCTGATAAAAGTCATGCAATGCTACTTTTTTCTTGTCTTAGTAAAAATGATTTGTTATGCAAACTACCTTAAAAGAGAAGTGCCATTAAAACAACTGGGTCATGTTTGCAGAGAATGCAAATTATCTCTGAGTAAAAGGATATCAGCAAATGGTTGCCAAATATGAAGTGGAATAAATAGAAATACATGACCTTAAAAAAGTGATTATTATTTATATGGTAATTTGTTGATTTTTAGACATGTTTATTATGACTAGTATAAATGTAAAAAACAGCTAAATTTGTGTTATTTGCTGTGTTAGTCTAAAAAAGATACATTAGCAGCCTGTTTAATGAAAAATTAGCAAACAAATGCATGACAAATTGTAGAATTGACCATGAGGTAAAAATGTCACTCTAAGAAGGAAAAGACATAAAAAAAAAGTTAAAATAAACACTATTTAATTGAGACATTATTTTAAGGATCAAATTTAACCTATTCTATTCCATTGTCAGTTGATTGATCGTTATTGTGCTGCAGCTGGCTTGTAGAAGTAGCACTAGATATTACTATTACTTTATTAAAAAGGAAAGGAAAGTCAAAACTTTGATGATTTAGATAGAGTATGTGATTTAAAACAACTTTCCAATTTACTTCTATTGTCAAATTATCCTTGTTATCTTGATATCCTTTGTTGAAGAGTAAAACTAGGTAGGCTGGTAGGAGCTTAAAACTTTATGCTCAATCCAATCTATTTAAATTTAGTTTTGACTTTGATATAAAGCTACTGCCCAGGTGCTGTCATAAAGCTGCATACACTGTTAGCATTTAACATTGCACAAGCATTTCTTGTGCAATGCCGGCCCCTGCACATTCGCGGCCAATCGGCTGCTAGTAGGGGTTGTCAATCATCCTGATCGTACCTCTGAGGTGGCGAATTAGTTAAGGAGCAGCGGAAACAGCTGCATTTGCAGCATATTAAATCGCCCCTCTTAGTAAATTTTGGGCTAAATGAAATAATTCTTTATTTTTTGTGATGAATGATTCATCCAAATTTGTTTTTTTTTTGTGCCCATCAATTTCTTTAATATTTAACTTTCATAGTTTGACTGACAATATCCTAATATATCTTTATTTATTTTAGGACAGGGGTCAGCAACCATGGCTCCCCAGAAATTTTGGAAATACATTTTCCATAATGCTAAAACAGCCTAAAGAGTGTCTCAGCATCATGGGAAATGTAGTTCTAAAACATTTAGGGCCCGATTACAAGTAGCAAGCTAATAATAGTGCCGCTGGTGATAACCAATATTGCTGAAATGTGCTAATATTAACTGCGCTAAATAGATCTAATTTTACAAGTTGAAAGTTATGGCCTGTATTTGAGTGCAAGTCGAAACTGTGCTAGAATATTTATCATGTTTTGAAACCTGGAGTAAAATGTAAAGGTAAAAAAAAAAAGAATCACAAAACACATGAAAATTATATTAAAATAAACTACTACAATCATATATACACTTTTTAATAAAAATATAATTTTAATATTGATAACAAGCTACTGCAAGGTGTTTGACTGGGAGGGCTCATATATATATATATATATATATATATATATATATATATATATACACGTATATATATACACGTATATATATATATATATATATATATATACACAGGGAGTGCAGAATTATTAGGCTAATGAGTATTTTGACCACATCATCCTCTTTATGCATGTTGTCTTACTCCAAGCTGTATAGGCTCGAAAGCCTACTACCAATTAAGCATATTAGGTGATGTGCATCTCTGTAATGAGAAGGGGTGTGGTCTTATGACATCAACACCCTATATCAGGTGTGCATAATTATTAGGCAACTTCCTTTCCTTTGGCAAAATGGGTCAAAAGAAGGACTTGACAGGCTCAGAAAAGTCAAAAATAGTGAGATATCTTGCAGAGGGATGCAGCACTCTTAAAATTGCAAAGCTTCTGAAGCGTGATCATCGAACAATCAAGCGTTTCATTCAAAATAGTCAACAGGGTCGCAAGAAGCGTGTGGAAAAACCAAGGCGCAAAATAACTGCCCATGAACTGAGAAAAGTCAAGCGTGCAGCTGCCAAGATGCCACTTGCCACCAGTTTGGCCATATTTCAGAGCTGCAACATCACTGGAGTGCCCAAAAGCACAAGGTGTGCAATACTCAGATACATGGCCAAGGTAAGAAAGGCTGAAAGATGACCACCACTGAACAAGACACACAAGCTGAAACGTCAAGACTGGGCCAAGAAATATCTCAAGACTGATTTTTCTAAGGTTTTATGGACTGATGAAATGAGAGTGAGTCTTGATGGGCCAGATGGATGGGCCCGTGGCTGGATTGGTAAAGGGCAGAGAGCTCCAGTCCGACTCAGACGCCAGCAAGGTGGAGGTGGAGTACTGGTTTGGGCTGGGATCATCAAAGATGAGCTTGTGGGGCCTTTTCGGGTTGAGGATGGAGTCAAGCTCAACTCCCAGTCCTACTGCCAGTTTCTGGAAGACACCTTCTTCAAGCAGTGGTACAGGAAGAAGTCTGCATCCTTCAAGAAAAACATGATTTTCATGCAGGACAATGCTCCATCACACGCGTCCAAGTACTCCACAGCGTGGCTGGCAAGAAAGGGTATAAAAGAAGAAAATCTAATGACATGGCCTCCTTGTTCACCTGATCTGAACCCCATTGAGAACCTGTGGTCCATCATCAAATGTGAGATTTACAAGGAGGGAAAACTGTACACCTCTCTGAACAGTGTCTGGGAGGCTGTGGTTGCTGCTGCACGCAATGTTCATGGTGAACAGATCAAAACACTGACAGAATCCATGGATGGCAGGCTTTTGAGTGTCCTTGCAAAGAAAGGTGGCTATATTGGTCACTGATTTTTTTGTTTTTTTTGTTTTTGAATGTCAGAAATGTATATTTGTGAATGTTGAGATGTTATATTGGTTTCACTGGTAAAAATAAATAATTGAAATGGGTATATATTTGTTTTTTGTTAAGTTGCCTAATAATTATGCACAGTAATAGTCACCTGCACACACAGATATCCCCCTAAAATAGCTAAAACTAAAAGCAAACTAAAAACTACTTCCAAAAATATTCAGCTTTGATATTAATGAGTTTTTTTGGGTTCATTGAGAACATGGTTGTTGTTCAATAATAAAATTAATCCTCAAAAATACAACTTGCCTAATACTCCCTGTATATATATATATATATATATATATATATATATATATATATATATATATATATATATATATATATATATATATATATATATATATATATATATATATATATATATATATATATATATATATATATAAACAGAAGGGGGCTGCCTATCCTGATTAACTGTTAGTATGTTGCAAAAACATTCACATACAGATCTCAATCTGGTTTAGGTAGTTATCAATCATGCTTATCAAAGATACTACAGGCTAATTCAATACAGCATATCCCCTTTGTACATAGAATTACTTATATTCAGATCTCAATGGTTCTGACATACATAACCATCCTCAGTCTTATACAGATATATTGATGGTAGATATTGGGGATGACCCAATACTACAGTCCATCACAGATGTACCCTGTAGAGTACACTCCGATTCTGTGTGTGTACCATTGAGATCTGAGTGAATATAAGTGATTCTATGTACAAAGGGTATATGCTGTATTGAATTAGCCTGTAGTATCTTTGATAAGTATGATTGATAACTACCTAAACCAGATTAAGATCTGTATGTGAATGTTTTTGCAACATACTAGCAGTTAATCGCCCAAGAGGTGTATTCTAGTAGTATGCATTCAACACAATAGAATCCTACCCACTAGACATACCACCATCATTGAAGCTCTATTATTACATCTGCACGACATGAATACAATATAGTATTGATGTAATTTTGTTAGTTTTCTTGTTTTAATTTGCTTTTTGACGATACACATAATACACTAACAGCGTGTAATGACTTAAACACATAGCTCTTTTACTTAGTATTTGGGGCGTTAAACCTTTTCTAATTATTTTAGATTATATGCCCCCATATGTGATGTGTTCATGAACTAAGGTTGTTTTGTTACCTTATGGATTTAAGTATATTACACACCTGCATTGGATCTAACATTGCTCTATGGTTATTTCATCAAACCGCTGTGTTTATGAACTAAGGTTGTTTTGTCACCTTATGGATCTAAGTATATTACACACCTGCATTGGATCTAACATTGCTCTATGGTTATTTCATCAAACCGCTGTATTTTGTGTATATGTTTCCATAGCAACAGAATGCCATATCGGGTTGTTATGTTATCTACTATTTTTCTTTATATATAAGTTACACTTATCTTGCTATGTGTAGCAGCATCCAATATTTACACTGGTGTGAGTTACAACACTGTTTACAATTATGCACTAAAATGTATTATGATGTACGTTACCAGAAGTGATGTGTGCACACTTCCGGTCCTACGAGACAGTGGATCACAAGATGCGCTCCACCACGGAACTTTGGCGCCACTGACTAGACTTGGTAAGAGAATTGTTTGATTGATGTTCACTATAAATGTTTTGGTTTTTCTTCACTTGTTTATGCTGACGAAGGGGACCAGATCCCCGAAAACGTTACATTAAAGTACTTGTTTACTTATTTGAAAAAGACCTGTGAGTGCAAACCTTGCTGTTTGTTGTCAATTACAATTTTGCACCCAGGCGGTTGACACATGGTGGGCAGAGCTGGAATTTGGATGATTATATATATATATATATATATATATATATATACTGTGTGTGTACATAATATATATATATATATATATACAATATATTGCACATGACCATGTTTTTTAGGGAATGCTCCTCCATGTACACTAAATCCAAGCTAATTCAAGAGAGTGCCTTACATTATGGAACCCAGTTTGAGTTTACAACTTCCAAATGTAGTTCTAAGCATTTTGAAATGCATTCTAGTGGGTGTGTTTAGTCTTTGGACTAGTAGTTGCAATTTTGTTTTTAATTCATGCCAAAATAGAAATGATGATTTAACCAACACTAGTTAAAAAAACAATTAAATTAATACTTGTCAAACTTGAAAAGTGACTATATAGTAATAGAAAAATAGTGCACAGATTGGTTAGCAGTGGTGCGGATGGATACAGATTACAAAAGTTAACTAATAGTGATTAAGTAATTTCCTTTAAAAATATGATTTTAATAATAACAAATAATAAAAATTAAAAATAAAAATATTCTGTTTGTAGATGTTGGTGTCACAAAGTGACTTTTTTCTGCAGATCTCCTTTTCAGGATATCAAGTATTCAACACAAATACATATGTATATGTATCCATACATATATAAATGTGTGCCCTGTCTACTGTATACAGTCTCTCCAATAGGGATGAATGGAGTTTCAACAAATCAATACCAGGTATATAAATAAGCCTTTAGAATGGCCTTTTCAAAGTGTTTCACATATGTGCAAGACAATAGAATGTTTGCAAATAGCTGTGATATAGTGTTAAATATATTCAAAATGCACTTTCAAGGACTTATCGAGTGCCTAGAGATGTTGAATTTGAAAAGCCATAACTGGCTGTTGAAATGTGACTTGAAAAAGTATTGTTATCGCAGAGAAGTTTTCGGGCCCATAGGAGAAACAAAACTTTTATTGAGGACCCAAAACTTACTTGAAAGTGTGAAATCAGCCAAAGTGCTATTGTGATTGTATTGAATAGAAAAGTATCATTTTGGACCCAAAAAAAGAGTAAGAAAACCACTGACAAGAGATTATGATGAAGTCGTAATGATTTATTATATAGTTGCAAAACTCTTCTTATTTTCTCACATTATTTTTATACCAGCTCTTCCTCTTTGTATCCTTACCTTTACTTCTTTTATTTTTCTATTTTTTTTGTACTGCTTTTGATATTTCATTTTAACTTCCATTTTCATTCCCAAATCATTCTTTCTTTTTGCCATATTTTTTCCAGTTTTATACTTAGACTTTCCATGGGTCTATTAGAATACAGAGAACAAATTGGTTAGGTGTAGTTGATGAAACCCATAACGGAAATAGGTACTGTCTGTCTCTCAGCACATAGCAGGAAAAAAATATTGCAATGTAGCCAGCAGATTGGTCACCTTATTCCTTACACAAACTAAAACAGAGGCTCCAGGTAGCCAAGTACAGTCTTTTACAGGAGGAACAGTGCTATAAAGCAAATGATGCACTGACAATTCAATTCAAGGTGCAAATAGGGCAAGCTGGAGTCTCACACTCATCCAGCAGACGGGTGCCCCACAAAACACCAACAGTGATATATTTAAACAAACAAATAATAATCTGATAACAGTTGTAAATACATGGAAACATACCTAGAAACCAATAACAACAAAACACTCCGTTTTCATTTGTAGAAACATGTATTACCTATTATGGTTAGTGTGGGAGATTGATGGTCTCATTTCACTTAATAGTTTCTATGCTATGAATTCTGACACTTTCTATGTGCCATATTTGCAATTAACCTACACAACTGTAATGCTATTGGAAATGTATAGTTATGTGTCATTCTATCTACACACCATTTACACAAATAATCAGACAATACAATGATTAATTTATTTATACATAGTAATATTAATATTGTTGTGGATGTTTTATATCTGTTTATGTATTTTTAATAAATGACATTATGCTTTCTCAAGTGAATATAGAAGCAGTTTAAAACAGTAAATTAAATATTATATTAACCTGATCTAAAAGTAGTTTATCTTTTTACATTTTAACATAGGGCAATTAAATTCAGAACTCAGATGACCCATTGAGAGTATAATTAATAAGAGAATTTTAAAACAATTAATTATACTGAACCCATCTTTTACATTTGAATTCTAACACTGAAAAACAAAATATGCTTTTGTTTGCAAATCAGGTAAAAAATGGTAAGATATGGAAATGCCAAGTGTTTTGTTTTCAATTATGACAGAAATGGGCAAACCTATAATGATAAGGCTTAACACCTACTGTTATCATGTATGCTTGAGGATATACAAATTAGAATCTGCAATATGAATGTGTTTATTAGTTTGCATCCAGTATATCGAAGTTCCTGCCAAAGTTAAATAGGGTCTATTGTGTCAGCATCATTGGGGAATCCCAATGGAAAATCAAATGTGTTCCAAACCTTGGCATCACAATACCGCTATCCTTTTAGCTTACTGGATGGAGAGCGGATTTTGGAAAACACGATCATATTAAACCAATTATAATGTTAAAATTGTGAATACAATAGCCAAACATAAACAAAAAATAATGCATTTTAATCCAAATTATATAATTTCTTTGTTTAACCGGTTCTACCTCCGAGTATATTTAAATAAACAAAGACCATTTTTTTTTTAAATCTACTGTTTATGCACTTGTAATTAAATCTCCAATGAATTAAATATAATATTGAATCAGCATGACACATATCTGTACTGAGACAATTTATTAAACTGAACTTTACTCTTGGTATTAATTACAACAGGCATCCTCTATTTTTCTGTTTATTTGATTTGCATCCATTTTATTATTGTTGGAGTTATCTTTGTATATTTTTGAAATATTGGCTCTTGCTAATATTAGACATAAGCACAGTGGAAATCATTAAACTGATTTTGATAAGCCACATAGTATTTAACTACAATTTATCTTAGCAAGTCTGGGCAAAGCTGATCACCATGTATTTAAAGCAAATTATAAATATATCCAAAAAGTAATTCCAAACTACATCCTATTACATTTGAATTAGCTATAGCTATGCATGTGACTGTAAGAATTTAACATAAAAGTGATACATTTAACGATGCATTTGTAGAATAATATATTTAAATACCATGAAGACTTTACTAAGATGTTTTACTTGAAACTATTTATTCTCTTTTCTCTAAGTAAAGTATTGGCATGAATGTTTATCATAAGCACATATTTTTTATGAGATTTATTAAAACATGTTTTACAAGATATATTGAAAAATTGTTTAACAGGTATATTGGGCCCCATTTATAAAGCTGTAGATGCAGCTTTTGGGTCTGATTATTTCAGGCTTGTGCTAGCGTGCCTGAAACTCTAGTTAAGTAGCCACGGTCTTAAGACTGCAGATATTTAGTCTCTCCTTCATCTCAAGGCTGGTTGAACTGAAACAACCCGATCCGAGTGTGGACAAGGTTCCTGAGAGAGAAACTTGTGTGTCTGGCATTTAATAAATTTAGGGCCTTTTTGTTTTATAATGCAACATTCTTACTGTATTAATGTTTAGCAAATATCTCATCTGTTAATTTACATTTTTAAAGGTGTATTTAGTAAACTTTCTGTTTACCTATAAATAAAATATAAGAATATTAAAGCATAATTAATTGACATACAGTATTTAATAGAATACAACAGATAGTCATGTGATCCAAATTAGCAGATTGTTGATACATTTATTTGTACTTGCCTTTGATCATTAGTATATCCTATCATATAATCCACCTCTACTTTAACCCCTTCGCTACCTGGAATTTCAGAGAAAAACTTGCCAAAAATACCAGAGAGCATTTATGCTATCACACCATTTAAACAGAACTAAAGCCTTGCTCTTTTTCTTTTCTTATCAAAACTATATAAATATTTTTTTTTAGTAGACAATCCAAGGTATTGATCTAAGCCCATTTTGGTTTATTTCATGCCATTTTTTTCGCTGCCAAATGTGATCATATTAAAATAAATTATTACATTTCTCACAAACTTTGGGTTTCTCACTGAAATTATTTACATACCGCTTGTGGAGTCACAGCACAATGGTTGTTAAAGTTTATTTGCGATCCCCCCCCATTCCACCCTTTTTTCTGTAGTGTAATGTCCCATCCCTCCCTCTCCTTTTTTCTGTAGCATAGGGCCCCCCTCTGCCACTGAGCCACCCACCCATTTTATCACACACCAATCACCAGTACCAACAGAGATCATTAAAGACAGATACATACAGTCTGTAATGATCTGTCAATCTGCCTCCATATGCCAAAATAACACATATCATGCTTTGTTACCATATGAAGGCAGATTCCGGAAGCCCACAAGCAGCAAGTTTTGGTTGTCACTTGACAACCGAGACTGCTTGGTCTTCCTGAAGCTGCAACAAAGATCTATTATGCAGTACTCTGGGTTATATATGCATGATATAGTATAGGGCTTAAAGAATACTAGCATCGCAAAAATATTTAAAAAAATATTACAAAACTAACGAATAAAAAAAACACTCTCTTTTTTAAAAAAAATGGAAGAAATTAGACAACCTTGTTTTGACATTGATAGGCACAATTACGAGACAAGAGACCTCACACGGAAATGGCATATTTCTAAACCCTGGATGCTGAGTCTTGGTTTTAGTAAAAAAAATATTGACGAATCAATATTGCCGTAGAATAAACAAGGTTAGCCCCTATTTTGCATTTGTAAGATTACTGAGAAAAATGCCATTCCATCCAACAAGACAAAAACAAAAAAAACAGAGATGTTAATATTTAACAATTACATTTAAATCATATTTTTTGTAAGTGTGTTTTCAAAGTGTTGCCGTTGTACTTGTAATTATTTTTCTGCATTGCTAGTGGTTCTCATTTGTTGTGCGAAATATCATGTATTGGGCCATTTAACACAATTTTGTATGTTAATGGAAGAAAGTCCCACTAGTGATCAGCTAGAAAATATAGATGAAGTGAGCCTCAATGAATTTTAAACATATCCTCACCTTAAAGGGACATGAAATCCACACTTTTTTCTTTCATGATTCAGATAGAACATGCAATTTTAAATAACTTTCCAATTTATTTCTATTATCTAATTTGTTTTGTTCACTTTGTATTCTTCATAGAAAAGTATACCTAGGTAGGCTCAGAAGCTGCTGGTTGGTGGCTAAACTTATATGCCTCTTGTCATTGGCTTTCAGCTAGCTCCCAGGACTGCATTACTGCTTCTTCAACAAAGGATACTAAAAGAATGATGCACATTAGATAATAGAAGTAAATTGGAAAGTTGTTTCAAATTGTGTGCTTTATCTGAACCATGGATTTTTTTTTTGTTATTTCTTTTCCCTTTAATGATCCCCATGTCCGCCAATCAAGTGTGCATGAGTACCAACAAAACAACCATTATGTGAAAAGATTCATAAACATGCTTAGTGATAAAAATATCTATACAATGATGGACTGGTCATGAAATATAATGTTTGAAATTGATATGACTATATTTGTTGCTAAATATTTTTACATTTCCATTTAATCTGTAAGTAAAGAGAAATGTTGTCACTTTTTATAATTGTTTGTATTAATTATGTAATACACAGTCTATCAACTTAATCCTAAAATATTTTGTTTGTGTGAGAAAGTCTGTCGACTTAAAATAGTTTATGCTACAATTTAAATGGATATGAAACCCTATTTTTCTCATGATTCAGATAGAGGAAGTCATTTTAAACAACTTTCTATTATAACATTGTCTTTGTTCTCTGTGAATCTTTTGTTGAAAAGCAGGGATGCATGCTTAGAAGCCGGCCCCTTTCTGGAGCAAGAATGTTATCCATTTTCAAGAGCACTATTTCCTTGTAATCCTGCAGATGCCTACAAAAGTATCTCTTCAATAGATAATATCATGGGAACAAAGCAAATTTGAAAATAGAAGTAAATTGGAAACTTTTTTTAAAATGACATGCTAGTTCTGAATAAAAACATTTTTTTTGTTTCATATCCCTTTAAAAGAATATACAGAAATACATTTTACAGTTAAGGTCATCTCATACAGCATGAATTCTTGGACTTACATACCCTTTCAAAGATGGCTTCCTCATTTCTTCTGAAAGAACTAAAGACACTGCTGCCTCTTCCATTATTCAAAGCCAGTTTTTATGTCCATAGAATATTTGATGAACTGTTATGAATTTTCAAACTTTCTGTATCAAGTTGCTATGGAGTTTTTCTGATTCTTGTAATTAAAAACATTTTTCATATTGATTGATGTCACAAATTATCCAAATGTATTAACATGAAAAGCATATTAGAGCCTTTCAAAGCTTTCATTATTATTGTGGTATTTCCCATTAAATGCATATTGGCAACATTGTTTTAAAAAATTCATGTATAAAGCATTTGCAGCTTGAGTTTCCTTGTAAATAATGTACTCAGAAAGGATGAACAAGATATATGGAGATTAATATCTTTTATCATTTGAGATCCTTATAGATTTATTTGTCAGGTTTATGGATACCAGGTTTCCAGTCATTGTCACTTACATAAATCATATGGACCGCCAGTATGATCTTCAATCCTACAAGATTTAATGGCACAAAATATTTTTTTCTTATACTGTTTGATGATAACATTGGAAATGACTCATTTTAAAGGTCTAGGATTTTCTATAATAATATAATAATTTACTAAAAACTTGATTTAAAAATATATATTTATTTTTACTTTAATCTAAATTGAAATTCATTTTATGGAAATTTCCTACAATATGTTTGTATACTGAACTCAGGAATTGCTTCTTTTTTTTTTAACAAAAATGTGTGAAATTCCTGCCCCATTGAGAAAAAAAACCCTAAATCAATTATTAAAATATATTACTAATAAAGACATAGGGGTAAATGTATTAAATGGCGAGTGGACATGATTCGCTATAGCAAATCATGTCTGCTCAACATCGCTAAATGCGGACAGCTTACAATGATTTAAATGCACCACCTAAAAGGTGGTGGACAGGTTAAAAAGCAGTGGTCTTACGACCGCTGCTTCTTAACTTTCGTTTCAGGGGAGCAGTGAGATATAAGATAACGCAGCCCTATTTGTGTTAGTATTGAAACACTGTTTAGCAGCAGTTATGCTAGACTCAATTTAGCTTAATTGTTCACTAAAGCTAGAAGTAGTTGTAAAATAAAAGTGCAGGGCTGACGCAAACAAATCAGTTTGGTAGATATTCCCCAAGTGACAGTCAGATGCATGATGTTTCCTACCTTTTATAAGTATTCAGTTAACAAGTAACAGCTAAAACAAAATACCATCCACTAAAATACCTTGAGAAGTGAGTAATTAGAATAACAAGTTCAGCTTCCAATAGTAAATAAAAAAGAAAACACAATTTCAATGACCCATAAGAAAATAGTAACTATAGATTTGGAGTCAGATTTTGAACATAATGCTTGGTTTCTCCAGAATTGTATTTCAAATGTGCAACTTACCACTACTTCATAGATTGTTTAAAATCTGCATAGAAATGTACACATGCATACACATTCAAGGACAATTAATGACTATTGAACAGTGTAAGGAGCTCCCTAAAGGGGAAAACATTGCTAATGGCTTTATCTTCTTGTTTACAAGTTTGTCTGTGTGGTTATACAACTAGTAGTCTTTGGCTTTTGAAAGGATATGTAATATATAATTAGATATGTGTGTTTGTGCACCTCAGGTGCTAACATGTGTGGAAGAAGGTGGCCTCAAGTCACATTCAACTGTTTTTGGTGCCAGATTTATTCTTGTGAAAGTGCAGCACAATAATTTGTGTTCAAATCCAGATCTAGGTGTGTTGCACGTTCACAAAAAGAGACGTATGTATGTGGCTTGTGGCTGCCTTCTTCCGCATTTGTTAGCACCAAAAGTGCATAAATGCACATATCTAATAAATATATTCTCATGACCAAAACTTCCATAGTTTAAGAAAGAAAAAAAAGCTATATTAGTCGCACATAAAAAATATTATTATACAATTTAGAATGATGCAATGTTCTGGCAGTCACAATAAATCATGAAACAACATAAGAAAGAGAGAGGCAGGTGATAAAAAAAATTCAAATTGCCAAAGAATGACCAAAGGCTACACTAAAGCTTCAAAAATTATTTTATTATTTTATAATGTTTGCCAAAGCATTACAGACATACTCAATACAATTATTAAAATACACAGTCACAGTGCTGATACCCCAACAGAGGTTACAATACTATCCATTATTGCGCTCTTAGTACATAACTGTACAATTAGAGTATAAACACATTTCATCCAGTATGTACAGTACTGTAATATGGTCCAAAACACAAAGCCATAAATCAGTAGATCAAACTAAAGAGACTTGCTTAAAACCTCCTCTGGACTTTGTATAACAGGACACTCAACGCCTAAAGTTGTGGGGGAGCTTAATTGTCATCTGTATCCCTACTTCTGTACTTCTTACATTAGGTGACTTGTCAGCCCTGAAATCACGACTCCACCTTGTGCCATCAAAAGAAGCTTGGATGGGACCAGCACAAACTATAACAACAATAAATAACATCCACTGGCAAGGCTTGATGTAGCCATGCCAACCCCTTAGTGGGAGGGGTGTCATTGTGGCATAACTTTGATTGATGCTGCCCTGCAGTATATGTAGGCTTACATGCTGTCTCCACAAGCTGGAGCCATGCTTGCAGAGCTGACAAGCCATCTCATGTAACAAGCACAGGAGTAGTGCATTCTGGGGAGATGCAATTGAGCTCTGCCACGGCTTTAGGTGTTGAGTGTCCTGTTATACAAAGTGCAGAGGAGGTTGTAAACAAGTCTCTTTACTTTGATCTACTGATTTATAACAATGTGTTTTGGACCATATTAAGGCACTGTACACACTGGGGGAAATGTTTTTATACTCGGAGTGGCAGTTATGCACTAAGAGCTCAAGTTTACTTTGCAGCAATTATGGATAGTATTGTGACCTCTGTTGAGGTCTTAGCACCATGACTCTGTGTATTTTAATGATTGCATTGAGTGTTTTTTTTTATAATATCCTGTACATCTGTGATGCTTTGGCAAAAATATATATATTTTGTAAGCTTGAGTGCAATCTTTGATCACTCTTTGACAGTTGAAAAATCTTTATCATCTGTCTCTCTCTTTCTAATGTTTTTCAAAAAGTCTAAAATTGTTTTAGCAGAAATAAGAAGGGGTGGGGCTAATATACTGACATTTCACAAATTAAATAATTCCAGCAATTGGCCACCATATACAAACAATGCAATTGTTATCATTCAAATATGCAAAAGCAAGGAAGTACTTAACTTAAGATCTCCCTTTCCATTGGTCATTTTTGTGACATCACATTATATAATTAATGACCCAATCAAGCAGTATGTACACATTACCTACAACATCAGTGATGTTTAATATGTAACATATAACATCATGAATGACACTATTGTGAACATTATGTAAAATTCACATTAATTTCCTAATAAACTGTGAAGAACTATTCCAACTATTTAGTCCAGAAATATGTGAATTTCTAAATAAGCTACAAAGTTTTCAATATTTTTTTACCACCATTATGGATATCATAATGGAACTTGTAAATCTGTAAAGCCTAACAGTAGCAGTTAATTTCCCAAACAAACTTTAATACATGTATCCTAATATATTACTTTAATTTTCCCTTCAATACTGATGGAGGTAGTGTTAACCAGAAAAAAAAATCTTGCCATGCAAAATATTCACAATTTTTATTACATACATATTATATATATATATATATATTATATATATATATATATATATATATATATATATTATATATATATATATATATATATATATATATATATATATATATATATATATATATATATATATGTATATGTATATATATATATATATATATATATATATATATATACACACATATATATATATATATTATCTATATATTATAGCAGCATTAAAATCAAGGAAAATACAATTTATGTATAACCAATGTTATATGTATTTAAAAATAAATAAATAAACACAGCCTCCTACAGTTAATACAGTGCTATTTAAGCTGATGCATATAATGCTATAAAAGCATTTTACAGAATACAGTTGTTGTTTAAAACAATTAAACAGAGTAATGTTGGATTTGAATATTTTTCAAGTACATTGAAAACAGTTGGAAGCTTGCAGCATGGTACTCGAGATGGATAAATTTAGCATACCTAACAAGATATTTTAATTACCATATTGTTGAATCCACCTACAGTTCCATCTGGAGGCTATTGTTTAGAACTAGCGATTTATACATGATTCACTCTCTTGAGCAATAGTGTCTGGTCAGAGCCCAAAGAGGTATTGTACCATAGTTATATGGGATTACTTTTTCATTTAAATTCATTTCTATTAGCATATAAAACTGTTAGAAGTGTGTAAGCTAGCAAGAGAATTGTTTAATACTTCATAATTTATAAATTATAACATTATTTATGTATGTTTGTCAATGTAATTGTTTAAAATAGAAAAAGTATTTATTTAAATTAACATGCTATTAAAAGATATATGATCAGTTTTTTAAAGTGTTTAAAATATATTTTTTTAAATTCAAAAGTAAGTCTATTTCAGGTTTGTAATGCCTTAATATGTATAAAAATTAAAAAACAAAAATGTATAAAAACATAAAAAAAATTGTTTTATAAACTTTTTAACACTAAAGGCCTCATTTATTGTATTGCAGATGCAAAAACATCCCAGGCAGGAAACCTGTCTGCCCATGTTTACATGAAGCAAGGCAAAACCCGCTACTGGGATTTATTATTGTAAAAGCAATCACTTGTTCAGCCCTTCTTTTTGCTCTCTTGCAACCAACTGGATAAGAGTGAGGCTTGAAGTAAATACTAATATTTATAATAGTTGACTATGATTAGCTTACAGCTAATCATTAATATTTTGACCATAAAGTTATAATTATTTCTATTTTTAGTAGTATGATATTGAGCTAAAGTTAGATCACATGAAGTTTATTTTGTATCTGTTTTTCAAGTCATACATGTTCAGATTGACATAGATTAAATCACCTTCATAAGAATATAACTGCCAGACCTGTCAACAGCCAGTATTATAATATAATCTATTCTTTAAAAACCCCTATAATTTTTTTTTATTTACTTTAGCTGTATGCTATTCCAGCTCAGCTACTCTAACCCAGGTTTAAGACAAGTAATTGTTTATTAAAAAATACTGTTGAGTTGACTTTACCCAAGTTTTGTATCAAGCAAGTCTGACCATATGCTAAGCAACTTTTTAATTTCTTTTGCAAGGTCAATTATTAAAAAGATAATGTTTTTTTTTTTCTTTCTATGACTAATCCCACTGGCAGCAAATGCATTAGTCTTAATGCAGACAACCTGTTATTTAAAAGCAAGGGGCAGGTCCTCAAATTAAAGGGACACTGAAACCAATTTTTTTTCTTTTGTGATTCAGGCAGAGCATGCAATTTTAAGCAACTTTCTAATTTACTCCTATTAGCAAATGTTCTTCATTCTCTTGGCATCTTTATTTGAAAAGCAAGAATGTAAGTTTAGATGCCGGCCCATTTTTGGTGAACAACCTGCTTTGTTCTTGCTGATTGGTGGATAAATTCATACACCAATAAACAAGTGCTGTCCAGGGTCCTGGACTTTCTTTTTCAAAGAACGATAGCAAGAGAACGAAGACAAATTGATAATAGGAGTAACATAGAAAGTTTCTTAAAATGGCATGCTCTATCTGAATCACAAAATAAAACATTTGGGTTCAGTATCCCTTTAACACCTTGGTTCATTGCATTGATCACAAGTAATTCTGCAAAATTAGAATGCATTTCAGTAATTGTTAAAGGGACGTGTTCTAATTTGACGCAAATATCTATGTCTGACCATTTTAAGCATGAGTCTTGCTCTAAGTTTTTAAGCCCTAAACATAGTAAATCCACAGATGCATGTATAAAACATCTATTTTTATATTTAAAGAGATATTTTATTGTAGTTGAAAAATTACATTACTCCCCTTGGATCTCTATTGGCCCGAAAATCACAATCAGGAAGAGAAATAATGCAAAATCATTTGGGATTGTTTTACACCTTATATTGTAATATAGGTGTTTCTCCTTCATATCCAGAACACTGCATATCTAGATAAACAGCTTCCTAGCTAAAATGTGTCCTTCAAAAATGATTTGAGGGTGCTCATAGTAATGTCAAAACATCTTAGATAATATTGCCAGAGTGGAGAGCTTTATATTATTGGGCCTCTGTGTTTAACATCTGCAAAGTCCTGCTCATGAACCACAGAGAACTGCTGGTCCATAGTAGGAAACAGTCAGCAAGACATTCAACCGTGGCAATTGCATAACCTACCCAGTTACCTACTGACTGTGTTCAGCGCCAGAACTCCAATGCTTGAAGCTCCAAAGAGGGACTTTATCTATGTAATTAACACAGAGATTGAACACATAGGCATTGATTACAATAGTTTACAGAAGCGTATCTAATGTTTTATCTACAAAAGCCTCATACATTTTAATGGTGGTTTTCTGTTAACAATCATTAGATGCTTTTTCCAAAGGATTATGATCTACCCACATCGTTCTATGATGAGCTGTACAAACATTATATCCTCTAATGATTTAAATCTTGTCATTTAGGTACTACAATATCCCATCAAAGTCATCTGGGTTTCACAAGTCCATTACAAGATTCTTTTTTATGTATAGCCAACTAACTATAGATCTCTTCATCTATCAGCAAGTTGTTTTTTTCTGTTTAAAATCAAATTTAACTGACTCAGGTTATGCATGTTGGTTGTAAAGGAATATTTACATCTGACTTGTATTTAAAGAACAGTAAAATTGGAGATTCCTCCTCCCCCAAATCAGATGTTTCCTAAACTAACTTCTTAAAGGAATAGTCTAGTCAAAATTAAACTTTCATGATTCACATAGAGCAGGAAATTTTAATTCACTCCTATTATTATCAATTTTTCTTAATTCTCTTGGTATCTTTATTTGAATGTAAGCTTAGAAGCCGGCCCCATTTTTGGTTCAAAACCTGGGTAACGCTTGCTGATTGGTGGCTACATTTAGACACCAAACAGAAAGTGCTACCCAGGATCCGAACCAAAAATGTGCTGGTTCCTTTCCTTACAGTCTTGCTTTTTCAAATAAAGATATCAAGAGAACAAAGAAAAATGTATAATAGGAGTAAATTAGAAAGTTGCTTACAATTGCCTGCTCTATTCATTTCACCAGTGCATAAAAATAGACCAAAATTGATTTTGTTCATAGGTTGGGGAACCTATACTTTTTATCTAAGTGTTTTATGTAATTAATATTTCAGGCTTCTACTTGATATTTCCTGTGTTTTAAAGAAATTAAAAAAAATTTCCACATATAATTTGTGTTCTGGAGATTATGGTTTTGCTTCAATAAAAGAAAAGAATGAGGTGCTCAAAAAGGTACCATAGCATTATGTAATGTAGAGCAAGTCTTATAAAACAAAAGGCTACAGGGCCCAAAAGTGACTAATCATGTCATGTATCCGGAAACAATACAAGAATATCTCTTGATTAAATAAAATGATTAAACTTTAGAAATTCTTTTTGTTTATATAAAAAAAAATCTTGCCCATCACATTTGCTAATTTGTTGTCTGCAGTATGAGAAAAAAAAACTGCTCAACTCAATTGCATTTGTTTAGAAATTTCCTTGCGTCACTAACGGTAATCCTCAGCAATTAATTGAACTCCACTATACAGATCTTGGTTCACTGGATGAAAGGAAAGCAATTTGTCAAACTCAGAAGTGTTCAATCATTTTACATGAGGGGCACAATGGATTTTTTTTTCACTCAGTGAACTAGTGAATAAAAAGAAAAAAAATCTATTAATAATAGAAGCAGATATGTACTTTAAACTGACAATTATTTAGCAAAATACTTTAAATTTAAAAAAAGGATCTATCCACCAATGACATGTGTGAGTCAGTTGGAAGAAATAGAAAAGTTTGGTTAAAGTCTGGTCAAATTAATACTATCCACTAAGCACAGAAAGTTTACATTTAAAAAAATAAATAAAGCTTCACTGGACTGACTAAATTATTCTGAATTTAATGACTTACAATTTGCTTTGAACTTTGTAAAGCTCTTTAATTGTGGCATGTTAGAATATTATTGCTGTATTTTAAATATAATAAAAAAATAATATGATCATAATAAACTGTAATGCTGTAATTGAATCAGCAGAATGTCTTTACAAATTGATAATTGTTTTCATTTTTTCCCAGACTGACCTGATTACAAATGACACTGACTTAAAGGATTACTTTCTGTTATAATTTTTAAGCTAAACAACTAACATATTAAAGTTAATAAACATTAATTAAAACCTACTGACCTATATTTTCTCCAAAACGAAGTTTCATAACGTTCTAAAAGTTATATCTTTTATTCGCCGATGATATCACGTTATCCTGCCCACTATTTTCAGCACTGAGTGTTCAAAATACTTAAACCAATAACTTTGTGTTTAAAGCGTCATTTTGAAACCTAGGTATTGTAAACGGATTGGTACAGAGCAAAGGATACCCACGGAGTGGTTTTGGAAAACAATTAAATTTGCAGACAAGATTTCTGATATACGGTAGAGATATGTTAATGAAATGCTATTGATAAAAAGCGTATTTGAGGTATTTAGTTAGTAACAGGCATAGAAAATATTTACTTACAGTGGCCCTTTAACCGATAGGTGCATTTATTTTTAAATTTGAATGTAGAATAAAACATACAGGAATGTATTGATGCTTTAAAATAAACTTGTATTGCTGATATGAGAATGGACCTCTAAGCATTGTTTACTTTGTATTACCTGTAATAAATAGCAAAATCACATAATTTTTTTTATAAAACAAAAATCTCTTTTGATTAAACACTTCCTCAAGGGCTTGACTTAATGTATGTTTTTTCTTGTCCAATCCATTATTATTCTATTCTTATGTAAATTAGATTTATTCACTTGAGTGAAAATAAATTACAGAGTACTCAGCCTTGTGTAACTGAGAAGACATTAGAGAATCAAGATATATGACAGAGATTATATTACTTTTTTGTGTATACAGATTACCTAAATAATAAAAGAAAGCTTTCTTCCATTTACAAAAAAAAAAAAAGAAAATATTTGCCATGCTATTTGACAACAGTTTGGTTAAATAATAATAAAACAAAAATTATGTATTAAAAACTGAGCAAGTCTGAATTTGTAAACTGAAAAAAAAACAAATGTTGATCTTGTTAATAAATACGGTACAGAAAATAAATAATTTGTGACTGAGACTGTAAAAAAATGTTAACATTTAGAAAAATCAGTTATCAATAATCATTGAGCATTATTCTCATCAATCAATGACTGTTTTTTTTCTGTAAAATTACATATTTCATGTATGCTTGAGCATATTAAAAAAAACTACAACTGCAATGTTTACAATATTATGTGATGTAATTTGTTTTATTTTTTTTAAATACAAAGACATTTTAAACAATTGAAATTAAAACTTTATTTAATAAAAGGTGTTCAGAAATAAATCACAAAACAATTTCTTCCTAACAGTTCACCTTTTAATAGCTTAAAATGCTGATACTATTATTATAAGGTATATGAAAAAATATGCCATGTGTTATTGCCTTGTACTCATTTCTGAGTCATTTTTATAGAGGGCAAGCAAGAGTACAACAACTGATACATGTAATCCTTTTGATTAGCATTGCAGGAAAGTATGACAAAGGGATTACAGTACTTTATTTCATGAAACATTGAAATGAGGCAGATCTAACTGCCCATTTTAAACTGATGCGTAATGACCTGGGGGTGTTTGAATCTCAGAACTCAATGACTAAACTATCATCACAGCTCAGTCAAGCACTCCACAGCTTCCCTAATGAACCAGTAGTAAAAAAATGTCATGCTTTAAGGCAAAAAAAGAATTATAGAATATTTTTATATATACATCACATTCAGATAAATTGCTGTCTTGTTCTGTGGCCCCTAAAATAATGAATGCAACTGGGAAATGCAAACGGCTAAATAAGGAAAGCGTATAATGTCTAAAGATTGCTCATATTGTAGGAAGAATAATGTTTAATGTATCATCATGAAAGCGAAACCCTTGTCATCTTGTGTCTTAAATTTTTAGATCATGGTACATTTGAAATGGCATAAATCCTTTGGATTGCAAATCACAATAGTGGAGGGGGGGGAGAAAATAAATGAAAACAGCACAATACAACAACACCAACCATATTATTTCTGATGGTAAAAGACAAGCTATTTCATATTCCTTATACATTATATACAATGCAGAACGATTCTAGGAAATGCAGCTGACTTGGGACTTCGGGTCAAATACCTATAAGTGAAAAATAGTGGATTTTCATTGGAATGCAGTGTTTACCATTATATTACCTGTCATTTTAGTGATGCACTTTCCAGCAAAAGCATTTGATAGTAGGAAGAAACCCTTTTGATGAAAATAAAGCAATAAACAAGTGTGCAGCATCTTAGGGTGAAGATGTTCCCATTACAGAAACACTAATAAATTCAATGACCGTCTTGACAGTTTTTATAGCCAACAAGGGCTTAAGGATTATTGAGAATGAATTTCCCACAATGATTTCAGTATCTCACATTCTCAAGAGGCAAATGACAGTGCTGTAGACCACAGTTTGATTATATTTCCTACTGATCTTTATAATTACACTTTTTTGCCTTTACATTGCAGTTGAGAGACAACTTACTTGAAATATTTAATACATTTTTCCAACTAAAGTGTAGTTCCTTTTTTTTCACTTTAAATGGAGTTCAATATTTACAAATATCATTAAGATGTTATGTATAATTGTGTATGTAGAATACAGAATACAAATACTTGGTCCACATGGTCATATAGTACTCTAATACAAATTGTTACCTACAATACTTATTAATCAACAATGTTCATGCATTAACATATTTAAATCAATTCTAAATATACATACTGATTAATTACAAGCAGATATGGATTTATTAATAAGCATTATAGACTACTGCCTGGACACCTTCTCTAATAGGAATGCCTTGCTTGTCAAGTAATAAAACTTCCTTACACAGAGACAGTTTATTTTACTACATTTAAAAGTACCCTTTGTTTTAACCTTATAACCTTCTATGTATAGAGGCTGAATACTAGAACAAGTTCACTATGTATCATACACCATACCGCAGCAGTGCTGTGTAGCAATTATCTTAGAATCCATTTCAAAAGCAGTCCTTAAAGGGCCATAATACCCAAATGTTTAAACACTTGAAAGTGATGCAGCATAGCTGTAAAAAGCTGTCTAGAAAATATCACCTGAACATCTCTATGTAAAAAAGAAAGATATTTTACCTCAAAAGTTCCTCAGTAGCCACCTCCCATTGTAAAGGATTTCTAAGCAGCATTTTAGTGTGTCTGTCCTAGGACAGCAGAAGGGATGAGCATTGTGCACTCATATTATACACCAATCAGGTAAAGGAAGCTTACTATGAAATCTCATGAGAGTTAAGTAAAATCTCATGAGATCACAGTAAAAGAGTTCATAACCTCAGCACTGCTGATGCTGATTGGCTGCTGTTCATTTCTTCATTTTTTTAATTTTTTTTACCTGCAGCTGGGAGCAGCTGAGTATAACTTTTTACACAGAACTTACACTGCTGAGCTGAGGAAATTGTGAGGTAAAATATCTTCCTTTTTTACATAGAGATGCTCAGATGATATTTTCCTGTCAGCTTTTTACAGTTATACTGCATCAGTTTCAAGTGATTTAGCATATGAGTATTATGTCCCTTTAATCCATTTTATTAGTATCAGCAAAGGTTTCTCAGAATGATGTTAAGTATGTGCATAATATAGCACAACATCCATTGCACGTAAAAAGCACTAGTATATGTCATTGATTAGAATCAGATGTATTCCACCTTTGCTTTTTCTGAGATATTACTAGTATATCCACTGAAGGAGAACTGTAGGTATAGGCCTTGCTTCTCTATAGTAAAGAGTAAGTAGCCTTTGTGAAATATGGCAGCAGGCCATGGCAATGTGTTTTCTCTCATATATGTTGTTTGAATAAACATAGACTCTTAATGGTTGTGTTGTACAATATGCTCCATGTTATCTTCAAATATTGTGTCCTGTACACTTGACTGTAATATATAGTAATGGGCAAAATATAGGTAGTTAAAGATTTATTTTTTGGGGGGATGGAAGTAGTGAGAACATGTATAAATTCACCCACCAATAAACAAGTGCTGTCCAGGGATCCTGAACCAAAAATTGGCTGGCTCCTTAGCTTAAATGCCTTCTTTTTCAAATAAAGATAGAAAGAGAACAAAGAAAAAATGATAATAGTAGTAAAATAGAAAGTTGCTTAAAATTGCATGCTCTATCTAAATCACGAAAAAAAAAAATTGGTTTCAGTGTCCCTTTAATATATATAGTGCAAATATTAAAAGTGCAAATATTAAAGTTAACAATGCTCTGTGTAAAGTGCTAAAATAATACATATGTAACACTCTGTGAGTAAAGCAGATGACGTACAAACAAGAGATGCCTTAAAGGTGTAAGGACTATACAAACATGTAAGCATAACAAAATCAGCAAAAGTACAAGGGGGACAGGGTTACAATTAATTCCTCCTACAATACCGGGATCATGGTATAGCAGTGTAACCCAGAAACGTCCTTCTGTCGTAGGACAATCGTGGCTGCTGTCTCCTTCCCAAGCTCAGTATGGCAAATGGCAACGATAACTGTATCAAAGATATAAAACGGAAGAAGGCGCCGCAATAGTACAGATCAATATGGATAAGAAATATCCCTACAATATGTACAGGGTGCTCACGCAAGTCAAGCCTACTGAACACTTCCGAGCTGTTCAGATAGCTCACAATGGTAAAACTGCTATGTTCCTCCTCCATGGGTAGGTCTAATGATACAAGCAGGTGACCAGCAGTGCACAATTGATAGATCTTCTATAGAGAGTCACTCGAGCAAGTTTACCCCACTGGCTCCCAAGTAAAAATGGGGACAAATTAAAACTTAAGCTCCAAAATAAAGTATCACAACGTGTTTATAAGTCTATAATGGACTGTTTAACCAGATAAAACAGACATCTCTATGTTAAAGCCATTTGTTTTTGTTTTTTTCCGAGACCTCATATGTTTGAGCCCTTATAACTTTGTTGTGCAATATTTTTTTAGAATAATTTGTAATAGATTGTGTTTTTATTAGCGTAACTGTATTTTGTAATGTATTTTTGATGTGTTTTGTGACACTTTGTTTCACAAAACAGTTAACCATAGCTCTGAGGTCATGCTATGCTGATGTGCGTTAACTTCAACTGCGCTACAGCAATCCAGTTTACTTTAAATATGAGCAAAAAACTCACGCGCAAACACCCACGATAAACCACTTATCTCTCTCACGTAACTGTTAGCACTCCACTCTTAATCTAGCCCTAAATAGAAATGAATAGTCTACTTGAAAATGTTTATTTTTTAAATACATAGATAATCCCTTTATTAACCATTCCCCGGTTTTGCATAACCAATACTGTTATATTAATACACTTTTAACATCTGTTATTACGTAAGCCACTTCAGACTGCCCCCTTATTTCAGTTATTTCAACAGACTTGCGGTGCTGTCTCATAAATAACTCCACAGGAGTGAGCACAATGTTATCTATATGGCACACATGAACTAGCACTATCTAGCTTTGAAAAACATTCAAAATGCATTGAGATAAGAGGAGGCCTTCAGGGCTTAGAAATTAGCTTTTCAGCCTACCAAGGTTTAGCTTTCAACAAAGAATACCAAGAGTACAAAGCAAATTTGATGATAAAAATAAATTGTATTTTTTTTTCTAAATTGCATGCCCTATCTGAATCATAAAAGTTTAATTTTCACTAGAATGTCCCTTTAATATCCATGTCAACTTCCAAAGTTTCTCACCATATTTTCCTGTATATTTAAACATTCCCATAAATCTACTAGTACAAAAAAGTGTGCAATAATCTTTTTTTTATGATTTAGTTCTATTTTTTTCCTGTATTATAGGAACCAGTGTGAATGATAATGACCTCACAAAAATACTTAACGGGACAGTAAAGTCAAAATTAAACTTGAATAGACTGGATAGAGCATGACATTTTAAACAACTTTTCAATTTACCTCTGTTATCAATTTAGCTTTTTACTTTTGATATCCTTTGTTAAAGAGTTATCAAGGTGAGATCAGGAGCACACTTCTGAGCTTCTATCAACCTACTTAGTTTTACTCTTCAATAAAGGATATCAAGAGAACAAAACAAATATGATCATAGGAGGAAATGTTTTAATTTTGACTTTACTTTCTCTTTAATATCCATGAAAAATTCCACATTTTCTTTCCATATTTTCCTGTATAATTTAACATTCATAATTGTCTACAAGTATAAAAATAAGTGTGTATCTACAACAATCCATTTTTTTCATAATTAAATTCTATCTTTGCTGTATTATAGGTATAGTATCAAATTAAAATGTTGTTCAACAATGTGTTTAGACAGAATTTAGCTTCAGTGGTGTGTGCAGTGTAGGATACAGAAATGTGTGTTTTAATTTTCTGTAATCCTATACTAAACATTGTGCTGAAGTCTGTTGAACATTGATAAGCTGTTTTTTTACATAACATATCCTCAGAGACAATGGTGCTTAACTGCCATCAAGACCTTTGTTGGGTTTACGTATTGTTAAGGTGATTTAGATTCATCTTACTCCTTTCTCTATATTTCCTGCAGTGCCAAACATATTTGGCTCTGAATTGTAATCTGTATTATTGTAATACTTAGCTGGCTGCTATCTTTTACATTTTTATCCATTTCCCTGATGGTGGTTATTTGTTTCATGAAAAAAATAAAAGGTTTCAGATTTGTGAAAATATGCAATAGGTCTTCTTCTACCCCGACTCAAATAATATCTACTAAGCAAAGATTTTACTATTGTTATATGTCCTGCGGATAAGGGTGAAGCTATAGTTGTAATGGATTACTCAACTACGCTCCAAGATGTTCAGACATTTAAATATGTATATCTTTTATGTCTGCAAATATGAAGTAAAAGTTATTTTAATATAAAATCTTATATACCAGTGTCAATTGTACACTTCCTTCAAATGCAGTTTGACTTAATGATCATTAGCAGGAAGTAGCTATCAACCAATAAGCATTAACAGGAGTTAGTAAGAAGTTTTTTTATCTGACCGTGACAATTAACAAGAAGCGCACAACTGATAAAGCTGTGTTATTTGCAATTTAACAATAATTTTAAAAGGTTAGGCTCTGCTCTTTCAAACAGAGTACATAAATTATTGGAGTATAATGTCCCTTTATGGCATGTTGCATATCTTATGAATAGACAAAGACATATTGGGCTATATGTACAAAACAATTTAGGAACCTTTTTGCCCGTCTTCGCGGCAAGCACTAAATTTCAGCTATCTGCATGTACTTTTGCACACAGTTTGCCTTATACAACATGCTCCCTGCTTTTGTGAGTCCTGATAATCACCCTGTACAAGCACATTTGGGGAGGGGGATTTATTTCATGAGTCAACCTGCCCTGTAAGAGCTCCAAAGCAGTGTTCACAGATTAGTACATGGAGCCCAAAGTTGAAACTTACATTTACTGTCATTCTGCTATGAGTTATATCCTTAGAGAGTAAAATGCAACTACATGTGAATACTTGCTAGAAAATTTAATATACACATTTATAAATATCTTTATCTGTTAGAAGGTATTATATGATATACACAATTAACTTTTTTAAACTAAGAATAAATAACTATTTGTATTTAATGATCTATTTTTTATGCTATCTTAAACAATGATCATTGTTTTACATTTAAAAATAAATATCAGGCTAGCGTAAACAAGCATTTACCTTCCGACATAGCATTTTGCCCCCTTCTTACTGGCACAAGTGCAGTTATCTTTACCTTCTGTATTTCATGTTCCTAATCTGAAATGCCAGCAGTTCTTATCTTGTGCCTTCAGGGTCCTTCACAAAGAAACATGGTACATAAAACACTTCAAAGAACCTGTCCCCTGTGCGCATGTTTACTCTTCACTGAAAATGTATCTGTGTTTGAAATAGCTTTTATATTTTAACAATATTGTTAAATGTATCTGCTATTTGCTTATTTGAAACAGCTTTAGTGTTGTTAAAAATATACACTTGTATATACATAAATATATATAATATAACTTGCAAGTCTGTTTGCCATAGCTATCAAACTTTTAATTCTGAATCCTTAAAGGGACAGTTCACCCCAAAATTTTCTCCCATTTAAATTGTTGCGAATGATCCATTTTACCTGCTGGAATGTATAAAATTGTTTACAAGTAGCTCCTTTACTCCTATTTTGGACTTTCAAATAGCTGATTTAGCCTGTGGTATCCAAACCTATACTGAAAGTTTTGATACTGGAGTCTAAGCTATTGAATAGCCTAAGTAAACACAGGCAGCACTAGGCTCAGGCTAGTTAAGTAATAAAATGATAATTTTCCATTGTTCTCTCTATGTATTGAGCTTTAGTTTTTCAGACAAATATAAGATAAGGAAGCTAGTGTGTGTACACAAAGTGATAACATAATGAGATCTGATATTACCTGAAGCTCAACCCATTGCAATTGGCTGTGGTTTAAAAGCACAAAACCAGTTACTTCATATACAAAAACCTGAAAATGCAATTTCTCATACATTTTATAATCTGCAGCTGGTAAAACAAGTAATTGAAAATATATTAATATAAAAACAATTTTACAGTGTACTGTCCCTTTAAGTCAAAATTAAACTTTAATGATTCAGATAGAGCATGCAATGTTAAAAAAACTTTCCAGTTTACTTCCATTCACAAAATGTGCACATTCTTTTTATATTTACACTTTTTGAGTCACCAGCTCCTATTGAGCATGTGCAAGAATTCACAGAATATACATTTATGCATTTGTGATTGGCTGATGGCTGTCACGTGATGCAGGAGGAATGGAAGTAGACAAAACTTTAAAGGGCTCCATGTATGAAGCAGCATAAGCTGCACCGGAGTCCTTGCAGGGCAGTTTTGCATATGCAAGCCTGCTTCCCACAATGTAAGAAGCAGCGGTCATTAAGTATTGAGGTGGCAAAGAGAAATCACTGAGAGTTTGCTCGTTCTCGGTAATGGACAGTCCCTTCTCTCATTTGATTGGAATGGTCATGCGAGTGAAGGAGCAGGCATTACACACTCATTGGAGTGTGTAATGATGCATACGGGCCAGCAGATGAACAGATCCGCTGACTGTTCGCACAGACAACATGCAGGCAGCTTTTCAAGTTGAGAAGCTGTACACATGCCTTTTAATACATGGAGCTTTATGCACTATTGCATTGTCTATTTATCATGCATTTGTTGATTGTAACAATCTATTGAATTTACTATCCTTTAATATTTTTAAAAGGACATTGAACTCAAATGTTTGTATAAGAAAGATCAACATTATATACGTCCAACTTTTCTTTTTTTAAATTATTTTTCACCTGAAAATTTAACGCTAAAGCTGTTTACTTTTAAACTGTAAATAACATCAATATAATTTAAGTATCTATTGACCTCAAGCGTTAACAGGAAGTACTTATAAACCAATGAGCAATAGTTGGAAGCACCAATCAACTAGTGAGTATTAGTAGGTAGTACGTATCTGTCAATAAGTATTAAATGGCAGTATCTATAAACCAATCAGAATTATTAGGAAATACACGATTAATACTGCTATATACGTTTTGGTTTAAATTTACACAGATTTTACATTATTTTAGGTGAAACACTTTCAACATGTTTAAATGTTGCTCTTTCACATAGATAATAAAACATTTTGAGTATAGGTTAGGGGCATATTATCCTACTATGTGCTCCAATATTCTAAATACTCTTATAATAATCAATGTCTGAAAAGAAATAATACTTTGTTGGGATCACCTGCCCAAATTTAAATCAAGTATTGTTCATTGGATGGAGAGTCTTTAGTTTAAGACTCTACAAGCCCCATTTATGAAGCTGAGTATGCAGTTTCGAGGTCCCAGCATTTCAGACTCATTCAAGTGGACCTAAAATGCTATCTAAGTAGCTCCATTCTTAAGACTATTATTCTTTTTTGTTTTCCTCATATGACATATTTTTACAAATTTAATAATTCCAAATAACATGTATTGTTTCCTTACATTCTGGTGGGGGAGAGACCCTCTGGAAGGACTGCACCTATAGCACTCTCAGCCTGGACTATTATGTGGAGAGAAAACGGTATAAGTCTATTACTATTATAATAGTAATAGACTTATACCGTATTACCTAATTTGAGGCACAGTCCTCTAGAGAGGGATATTACACAAGGATGACCGTTATGGTTTGCTGTCTGGTGCTTTGATACTACACACAAGTGATAGTTAAAATTACTATCTCATGTACTGATCCTATTACCTTAATAACACCACTATTGAATAAAATTGGTACGAACAACTAACCAAAACAAACATACTTAAAAATGTGACGATTTCATTAATAGTTATATAATTATATTCTACAATTATATGCTACAATGAGATTTGTGAGATAACCAGTTACAGAGATTATAGTACAATTAAGCCATTGGAAAGTGTTGCCATTTGGAATATGGTGGGAAATTGCATTTCAATGGCTACAAATATGTTGATATAAACAAAAGCAAATGCTACAATATTGTAACAACTGAACACCCAGATTGTTTTTGTGGTTACATTGCCTTCATCTCATACTTAGAGAAGTAGGCCATACAACTATTACCAACATATAAATGACTTGATCACAATACATTAATCATGTGTTCAAGCATAACATATTACATGTATTAGTGTTAACATCTGTACATATCTCCATCTCAGATTACAAACAAAGTGCAAGTGATAGTGGATACCATTGTCCTAACTTACCATACAACATATTACTAAAATTTTATTTTTTTATATTGAGCTATAGAATGTGGTGGCTCTGTGTCATAGTAACTGCACAACACGAATTCCTGTTTATATATAACATATCTCAAAGGCATTACTTATTCAATATCAGGAATAGCGTCAACTGGTCTCTAGTTGTTTTTAATGTGTTTTCACACTGGGTCCCTAATTTTAGTTTTATACCAATAAAAGTTATATTTTATTTGTTCTTGTTTTCTCTCCACATAATAGTCCAGGCTGAGAGTGCTATAGGTTCAGTCCTTCCAGGGGGTCTCTCCCTCAACAGAATGTAATGTTTGAATGCTGCACAACACCACTTCCCTTCCTTGAATATACTTACTTATAAGACTGTAATTGGGTAGTCTCTAAATTATTGGAACAATAGGAATGCTAGCCACTGTGGTGCCACTGTACTTTGGTTGTGTACAATGTGTTGTTTCCTGTTTAGGACACCTGAGAATATTAATCCTCATGCTTCTAATTCTTTATCTTTATTTTTGTGTAAAAACTGAATGCAAACATATATCAAAACATTTTTAACAAGAGGAACGATCGTAACTAACAACAAAACCTTGTCTTTAATGCCTATGAACAACAATCCATCTATTCAGTGATTTTAAAGAATAGCAATTTTATTAACAGTATAAAAAAAGCTTTTTTTAATGTTTTTTTTTCTTTGCAAGCTGTTCCTGTGTCATTTTTACCTCAATGCTGCACAAGTCAACAAAACCTGTAATGTATAGGAAACATATTTTACATTGTATAGCAATTTAATTATTTTGAACGCCAATGTCATATGTCCATAACTGATGTCCATAACGTTGTCAATTAGAAGTAATTGTTTCTGAATATAGCCATATAAGAAATATACTATGTATGCTTTTAGACATATTAACTAAAACATTTGGTACGTTCTATATCAGTGGTTTTAACCAAACAGCTGTAGTACAAAGCTGTGCCCTGGCAACTGTCCAAGTGTCCCCTAATCTGAACGCATACATTATCCCACAAAAGTTAGTACACCCCTCACATTTTTGTAAATATTTTATTATATATTTTCCTGTGGCAACACTGAAGAAAAGACACTTTGTTACAATGTAAAGTAGTGAGTGTACAGCCTGTATAACATTGTAAATTTGCTGTCCCCTCAAAATAACTCAACACACAGCCATTAATGTCTTAACCGTTGTCAACAAAAGTGAGTACACCCCTAAGTGGAAATGTCCAAATTGGGCCCAAAGTGTCAATATTTTGTGTGTCCACCATTATTATCCAGCACTGCCTTAACCCTTTTGGGCACGGAGTTCACCAGAGCTTCACAGGTTGCCACTAGAGTCCTCTTCCACTCCTCCATGATGACATCACAGAGATGGTGGATGTTAGAGACCTTGCGCTCCCCCACCTTCTGTTTGAGGATGCCCCACAGATGGTTAATAAGGTTTAGGTCTGGAGACATGGTTGGCCAATCCATCACCTTTACCCTCAGCTTCTTTAGCAAGGCAGTGGTCGTAGTGGAGGTGTTTTTGGGGTCATTATAATGTTGGAATACTGCCCTGCGGCCCACTCTCCGAAGGGAGGCGTACATGTTGGCATTCGTGGTTCCCTCAATAAACTGTAGCTCCCCAGTGCTGGCAGCACTCATGCAGGCCCAGACCATGACACTCCCACCACCATGCTTGACTGTTGGCAAGACACACTTGTCTTTGTACTCCTCACCAGGTTGCCGCCATACACACTTGACACTATCTGGACCAAATAAGTTTATCTTGGTCTCATCGGACCACAGAACATGGTTCCAGTAATCGCTTTTACTCACTTTTGTTGCCAATGCTTTAGACATTAATGGCTGTGTGTTGAGTTATTTTGAGGGGACATCAAATTTACACTGTTATACAGGCTGTACACTAACTACTTTACATTGTAGCAAAGTTTTGTTTCTTCAGTGTTGTCACATGAAAAGATATAATAAAATATTTACACAAATGTGAGGGGTGTACTCACTTTTTTGGGTTACTGTATATGAAGTCTGTCTTTATTTCATGAACATCTCTATATAATAAAGGAAGATATTTTGCCTTAACATTTCTTCAGCTCATATAATTCCAAGAAAGCAAAAGCAGGCACTGCTCGGAGGGTAACTTAAAAGATAAATTGCTTCATTAAATCCAAAATGTAAAAAGTATCACAGACATGGAGGTAGACAGGACAGGGAGAACGGTCTTATGCATTTTGCGCCCTCTAGTGGCACTTATTCATAGACTATTGAGCTCACTAGAGTAAGTGTTCTGTGAACAGTTATCCTTCAGCTACTTTTTTTTATTTTGCACAGTGAAAAAAATAGAAATCAGCCATTCGTCATCATCATCAGGGCAAAATTCACACTTTTGCTGTACTGTTATCTAGTGGTATTTCACCAACATTTTGTTTGGTTTCAAAATAGGGACTCTGTATGCACGTGCCATATGCATGCTCCCTTGCACGTACCAAGATTAGTATCCTGAGTGTATACTTTATGGCCTTTTACAATAGGATGTGCCTACTGAGAAAATTTTGAGTTATAATATATTACTTTACATAGAGATATTAAGGGAATATGTTCTAGTCAGCTTTTTACAGATATGGTGATTAAACATCTAGGTTACATGCCCATTTCAGTGGAATGACCCCCATCTATCATTATTAGAGTGAACAAAGTTCCCAGGCAGAAAACCTGCATGCCTGCATTCAAGACAGTGAAACAGCATCCCACATGTATTGTACATGTATTAACTTGTGCTGCCCCACCTCTTGTTCTTGCACAACCAATTCCATGGTAGCAGGTCTATCATGCATCCTAGGAAAAAGAGTTGCAAAAATGTTAATAATCAGACAGTTCCATTTTATAGAATCAGGTTGTTCCTCAGGCAGATAGTTAATACAAGTTTGCTGTATTTAAATATTAGCTGTAAAAAAAACTCTTTTAAATGGGTTAGGCTGTCTTTCCCACTCCCCACCAAAAGATTGATTTCTGCTGCTGTCTCTTGTTTAGATAGCTGTTGTATAGCCAATATTGCAATATTAAAATTGTCAGTATAAGTGGTGGTTTCAACAGGTAAATCAGCTATTTCAACTGATATAATAAATGTAATCGAGCTGTTTGTAAACAATTAAATACAATCACAGGTATAATAAATTGAGCACAGTGCCTCTTTACATAATCTGTAAAACTGCAAGCACAAATGTGGCAAATGCAGAGAAAGATAATGAGGCTTCTTAACGGAGTGGAATGTATAAGGTAATAGGAAGAGAGTGTTGTTTGACTAGTGGAAGGACACTAAACACAAAGGTGCAGATTACAAGTGGAGCAGTGTTTAACACTCCCGCTAACACACGCTAACTCTGCTAGTAGTAAGCATTTTGCATGAGTCAGGTAGCGCTCATAGTACAAGTTGAAAGTAAAAAAGTTTTCTCTTGCTTGCTATCCAGATGCCAGCAAAAAGCCAAGTTTTGAATATCGCAATCACGTTAACGTATTCCCCCATAGAAGTCAATGGAGCAAAAAAAGTGAAAAAAAACCACCCTAGTTGAGCACAAAGCCAATCGCATATTCTCAAGTGCGGTAACCCGACATGAAAATATTAATATTTCACATTCCAATTTTCTTCCCATAGCAAAATATGTTCTATTTATTCATAAATATATATTTCTAAATATATCTGATGGTATTTTGGTACAATATATATTTATACCTATATATAGATGATTATAAATAGCTATAGATATATACAGCTATATATAGGAATATCTATTTAGAACGTATAATGCTATGTGCAGAACATTGGAATGTGAAATATTAACAGTAAATACACAGTGTAGCACTTTATTAAATATGAACATTGCATAAATATGATTTTTTTTTTAATGTTTTCATCTACTTAAATGCAAAGGGCTCCAATGCACACACACACATATATACATATATATATATATATATATATATATATATATATATATATATATATATATATATATATATATATATATATATATATATATGTCTATTTATCTATACATATGTATCTATGTGTTTATATGTGTATATACTGTATGTCTATAAATATATATATTCACATATAAAGACATGAATACATATGCACACACACATATTTATATATATATATATATACAAAACACCAGATCTTGCCCTCAAATGGAAAACCGCCTGGGTGCAACTTTGTAATCAAATAGTAACCCAAAAAGAAGTGCACTCTCAGGTCTTTCACAGCAAAGTTACTTTATTCGTGTAACGTTTTTTGAAAGACCTGAGAGTGCACTTCTTTTTGGGTTACTATATATATATATATATATATATATATATATATATATATATATATAACATCCAAGAACAAGCACTCATCTGACTTCCTGAAACTTATGGACCAGGGTGCAATTGAAAAATTACATAAAGCCTTGAAAAAAGCACTCTCTGGTTTTACAAAACACAATTTACTGACGTGACGTTTCGGGGCGTCTGAGGATGGGATGAACACCCTGAAACGTCACGTCAGTAAATTGTGTTTTGGCAAGCTAGAGAGTGAGTTTTTCAAGGCTTTATATATGTATATGTATATATATATATATATATATATATATATTCGTAAAATAGTTACACTCAATTGAGCTCTGTGTATGTGGTAATCATGCTTGCGTAAATCACGCTCACTCGTTCACAACTTTCAATTTGTAATATGAGCTGTACATCTTATGTGCGCAAACAGATGTGGTAAACTGATATCACTCGCACTAAACTGTTTGCCCGCGACTCGTAATCTGGCCCTAAATACATTTCATGAACCTCCCTTTAAGTGTGGAAATTATGGAACCTATGTCACACTGCAGCTATCTGATGGAGAGGAACTGCATGTGTGCAACACTGGAATGTAGTAAAAGATAAATTTCAAACTGGCAACACCCATAACTAGGGGGAGGTAGGGAATAACATTAATACAATGTTAGTTTTTTATGTCCCTTTAAGGTTCAATTTAAATAGGTTTGTATTCATAAAGAGTTCAATAGAGGATAAAAGGGAATAACGGGCATATGCCAGAAAAGATGTCTTGTTAACAAGATTGTAAAGTGCTTATAAATAGTAGAAAAGTACAAAGATAGATATGAATTGTATTTAAAAATTAGATCAGAATTGTATGATATATAATTTTCACATAGATATATTAAACTCAGAATGTAATTCCTCACAAATTGTAGATTTATGCATGGTAAAAAGTAGATGCCTCATACATTGCAACATTATACACAGTGATTGATTGTTCTTTGCAAGATCTCATTTATATCTTTCACTAATTGCACACAGCAAATAAGATAAGATGATCATACAAGAGACTTTTCAAGATGTGTGCACTAGGACTGCAAAACGATGTAAACTGTGCTAGTGAAAATACAGTTTTAAATGGTTTTATTTTGTATGTAGATATTTTGCAATATGGTGCTTAATTGATATTACAATACATACAATTTACAATATAAAAGGTGACCTTACTATCGCTTTAAACATAGAGAAAGACAATCTAATGCTGAAAGTGAGTAGGGGTTAATGCAGTTAAAGGGACAGTAAAGTTAAAATTAAGCTTTAATTATTCAGATAGAGCCTGCAATTTTAAACAACTTTCCAATGTACTTGTATTATCAAATCTGATTTGTTCTCTTGGTATCCTTTGTTGAAAAAAATGTGTTTATATGCTCAGCAACAGCAATGCAGCGGCTGATTGGTGGCTACACACATTTGTCTCTTGTTATTCGCTCACATATGAAGCAAATTTGATAACAGAAGTATTTTGGGAAATTGTTTAAAATTGTATGCTTTATATGAATCATGAACCAAAATTTTTGAGTTTGATGTCCCTTTAAAGTATATCATGAATCAATTAAAATCAAAGTTGCAAAAAATGTATTTAAATGGACATCAAACTCAAATGTTTTCTGCCATGTTTCAGACAGCACATACATTTCTCAACAACTTTCTAATTTACTTCTATTATCAATTTAGCTTTATTCTCTTGGTATACTTTATTAAAGGAGCAGCAATGCACTCTTAAGAGCTAGCTGAACACATTGATAAGCCTATGACAAGAGGCATATATGTGCAGGCACCAAAAAGTAGCTAGCTCCCAGCTCCAGAAAAAAACCTAGGTAAGGATACCAAGAGAATGAAGCAAATTAGATAATAGAAGTCAATTGGAAAGTTTAAAATTGTATGTTCATTGTTCTACCTGAATTGTCAATAATTTTTCTTTTTTTATTTTATGTCCCTTTAATGTTAATGTAATACAAAGAAGCTTTTTCTCACGTAAGGCAGCTGAATGCACGCACAAGTAAACACACTGAAATTGATTTCCAGTATATTCAATCACAGCAATTCTGTATGTTAATATAGATGAAGACGCACATATATTTGTCTGCCACATGGTAGGAAAAGTAAGGACTTGATTTAGGATAATCTTACAGCTGCATCTTAGATGATTTTAAACAAATTAGTAAGCATTTATTTGATTAGTAAACATGTTTTAAAGTAATAACAGTTTTGCCATAGCATTAAAGTTAAACACTGTTGCGTTATGATTTAATGGGTAATGTTTTATGTATATTTTATTCAAATCAGCTCAATAACTAAAGTTTTACTGTCATAAAAAGAAATACAGTCTTTTTAACTTGTTGGAAACACAGAATTAATTGTATTTCTTTTAATTAAAACATCATGAGCTATTTTTAACTAACAGTTTGTGTGACTTCAGCTGCCTGTAATTTCACCAAAAATGATAGTTAAGTAGCATCAGTCTTAAAGGGCCATTATACACTCATTTTTTTCTTTGCATAAATGTTTTGTAGATGATCTAGTTATAAAGCCCATGAAGTTTTTTTTTTTTTTTTTTTTAAATGTATAATTTTGCTTATTTTTAAAGAACATTGGTCTGATTTTCAGACTCCTAACCAAGCCCCAAAGTTTTATTTGAATACCGTCAGCTACCTTCTCTAGCTTGCTCCTGTTTGTGTAAAGTAAAGGGTCTTTTCATATGCAAAAGAAGGGGGAGGGGGGAGTGTCTTATTTCCCACTTGCAGTAGGCTTTCCAACTGCCTTTTCAACAGAGCTAAACTGAAAGCTTCTAAGTAAGTTTTTAAACCATTTTATACTGGATTTTTATATCAGTATCTGTGCATCTTATTCTTTATAGTAGTGTCTATTACATGCAGTTATATGAAAATAAGTGTATACTGTCCCTTTAAGACCGGTGCTCCTTAACCTGTCTACCACCTAAAAGGGGGCAGATTGATATCATCCTGATTGGTGCAATGAGATGCTGGTGCAGCAAGGTCACCTTTTTGTAGTATGCAGTCTCAAATTTGTTCTTGACAAAAAGCTAAACATTTAGCCAAAACGTTGACCTATTTTTAATGGATCAACAATAAAGAAATATGCTTTTAAGACCTGTCAATGCCTTACTATAGAAGATATTACATACATTTAAAAAAAGTTTGGTGTCCCATAAAAATGTCCTTGTTTTCAAAAGAAAAGCAATTTTTATGTCCATTAAAATAACATCAAATTAATCAGAAATACAGTGTAGACATTGTTAAGGCCCCAAGTTGATCCACTGGCCCATATGTATCATTACACACGCTGATGAGTGTGTAATGCCCGCCCCTTCACTCGCTCAACCAAACGCGCAAGTGAAGGGACTGTCAATCACTGAGAACAAGCAAGCTCCAGGCGATTTCTCTTCGCTCTTGCTGCTTCATACATGGAGCACTTAATATTGTAACTAACTATTGTAGCTGGAAATGAAAGATTTTTAATAGAATATCTACATAGGCATAAAGAAGCTGGGGAATTGAGTCAGCTATTGATTAGCACTCACTTGCTTTACTGTTATTTTGCATGTCAAAGGAGTTCACATTTAACTATAGATGCAGCTGGTCATTAGAGCCTAGAACTATTGACTATTGTCATACGCTAGAGAGGTGCAGGAGCCTAGCTTTGACTATGAAGTTAAATACACAGTAAAAAAAATGGTTTGAAAAATACCTTTCAAAATAGAGAACTAAAAAAGCCATTTAATAATTAGATTTAAAGAGTTTAATTAAAAAACCATGGATTTACTTGCTTTAATAATTGTAGAGAATAAATTGAATGGGTAAACATCTACGTTTCGAATCTTATTGTGATATTATAACTAGAGATATACCTAATAATAATAATAATAATAATAAAAAATATTGAAAACATATCACATCCACTGTAAAGAAAGACAATCTCTGAGCCAACAAACAGGCAATAGAACGCCATAAAAAGCAAACATGATGTCATCATAACATGAACAGAAAATATAATTAAAATAATTAACAATAGTTGATCTGACATTTCTGCTCAGAGCCTCATGAGAAAGGTCTCCTGGGGAATGCGTGTATAGGATTTTATTTCTGATTTGTTTTTTTAATTAAGCATGTTTGACTAACAATGTCATTACTATCACTTGTACTGTAAACTACTGTGAGAAAATGCTGCTTTATTTCTGAATACAATTAAACTATGCATAAGCTTTTGCAAAATAGTTTATGTGTTTATGTGTGTTTAAAAAATATAACAATGAAAGTGTTTTACTCGAATTTCTTTTATTAATCAATACTTTTTTTTACTGAAATGCGTAAGCAAATGTTTTTCTCGTTTTCTTTTTTTTTTAATAAAGATGAGGTACATTGATTTTATATGCAATAGATATATGGCATTTCTTTTCTTTAAATAATGTGTTCCATATTTTTTTCTGGTAACGGATGTTAACAATTTATTTAATTATTTATTGGCTTGAATTGCATTACTTCCTATTATTGTTACTTTGGTATATTAATAAAATAATCAACATTTAGTAATAATGTCATAAATGCTATACCTATTATTTAAGGTGTGATAAATCTTTTTACAGACCATTTAGTAGGTTCCAATCTAGTTTCCTATCCCATCAGAAAACTAATTTCCCTTCCTGATAAAACATTCCCTAAACTTACACTACTATTTGAATCCTGCTGTGACTCAAGGAATCAACACTGTTATATCAATAACATTTCTTGGGACATCTGTATAGTTTCTTGCAACATCTAAAATAATACTAAAACATTTAAAGGGCCACTGTAAGTAAATATTTTCTATGCCTGTTACTAACTAACTACCCCAAATACGCTTTTTATCAATAGCATTTCATTAACACATCTCTACCGTATATCAGAAATCTTGTCTGCAAATTTAATTGTTTTCCAAACCCACTCCGTGGGTATCCTTTGCTCTGTATCAATCCGTTTACAATACCTAGGTTTCAATATGGCGCTTTAAACACAAAGTTATTGGTTTAAGTATTTTGAACATGCAGTGCTGAAAATAGTGGGCAGGATAACGTGACATTATCGGCGAATAAAAGATATAACTTTTAGAACGTTATGAAACTTCGTTTTGGAGAAAATATAGGTCAGTAGGTTTTAATTAATGTTTATTAACTTTAATATGTTAGTTGTTTAGCTTAAAAATTATAACAGAAAGTAATCCTTTAAGAAGCTGGTGCAAGATCTGTAGAATTAAATGTATATGTTTATATCATATGGACATCCCACTTCAATGTAAAGATCATTTAACAAATTAACCTCCTTTCTGCTGGCAAACCTTGATTACCCATATCCCTACCTCATTAACTCCTAGTCCATAGTCATGATTACAGTTGTTGGGGCCGATTTATCAAGGGCTGAATGGCCCCTGATGCCCCTGTTACCCTGCGAGCCTTCAGGCTAGCCAGAAACAGCAGTTATGAAGAGTGTAAGAAGCAGTGGTCTAATGACGACTTTTTCTTAAATTGCGGTAAGCAGACTCACATGTGCAAACCTGCCCCACAAGGGCTCCATAGGAGTTATCGCTGCTTCGTACATGAAGCCCATAGTATGCTTCCTCTGTGCCAAAAACACCTTGTAGAGAAATGCACTTTAATTTCAATCATATTTGCAATTAAGTATGTGAGTACTTTGACATGAGATAGCACATATATTGCATATTCCGAGTTAATTAATGGGCTAGGTCACCTCTGTAGTGGGACCTTTGCACTCATCAAGCATTTGACAATCAGAAGCATGAAGGAAGAGCATATTCAGAAAAAAAAATGTCTAATCTAGTCAGCACCCTCTTATGTGACACTTCAGTCTGTTGGAATTTAAACTTTGAGACTATGATTGGATTTAATTTGTAGTGGATATAGATTTGAGTGTGTGTCAATTCATTATTGGAACCAGGGAGCTAATTTCTTGAGCTGGCCCTGTAAATAGGAACTATGATATATAAACATTAAAAATCATGTTTCAGTAAAAGAGGTACAATACAACTGGAATTTTTATGTATTTGTCCTATAACTTGAATGACAGTGTTAGATACAGTTGTATGTTAAAACAAATTGCAAGAGAAATGGCCTCTGGATGTTCACAGCATCATTTTTAGTTTTCTTAATGTTCTTCTTTGTTTTAAGATTCAATGATACAAAAATCAAAAAATGTTTAGTTGAATTGACATACTTGCCTTGTAGGCACATACCCAAACTTTCACTACAGTATCTATTCAAGTGGTCAGTAACAGTTTACTGAATTATGTCAAAAAACGCATTAATGATTTCAAATCAGCGAGTGTGACTGTTTTAGCTCTTGCTTTTGATAAATCTGACATGTCAGTTTTAGGCACAGATTTTCAACATGCCTTATAAATAATTTAAGAGTCAAAGAGAGTTGAACAAGCACAAGACAGCTTACTAAAATTCAGGCTCTATTTCTAGCAGTGAATTTTAAAATCACCTCTGTGTTAAAAAATGAACCATTTGTTTTAAAAATTGAACATTACATCTTCCCAGGTGAATAATATGTTTCTCTGTGAAGTTGAACATTTTTTACATATATATGTAAGCAGTAATAATTTTATGTGTTCAGTAAACAGAAGCAATACTGAAAATCCAACATAGTTTATTTAAACACATTTCGTCTGATGCCTGTGAACAAATGAAATAATTAATTCAACCAACAATCCCAGCATTGTCTCTCAGTAGCACTGTAAAACATATAATAAGTTATTCTTCAAATTTCCCTCTATTTTTGGGAAATGTACTTCTTGAATGTGCAATAGTAGTAAAGACGGTTTAAGTTTTAAGAGCAAACATTTTACATTTGTTTTGCTATTGTTAGCTGCAATGGAAGAGATAAATGTTTATCAAACTAGATACATAGGGGCCGATTTATAAAAGTGCGAGTGGACATGATACGATGTAGCGTATCATGTCCGCCGCACATCGATAAATGCCAACAGCATGCGCTGTCTGCATTTATCATTGCACAAGCAGTTCTTGTGAACTGCTTGTGCAATGCCTCCCCCTGCAGATTTGCGGCCAATAAGCCACTAGCAGAGGGTGTCAATTAGCCCGATCGTATAGGATCGGGTGGATTGATGTCCATTCGGAGCTTGATAATGCAGTCCCATAAGCTTTAAAGAGAGATGAATATATGTAAGCTTGCAACTATTTCAACTTGAGAACATCTAATTTTTAAAAAAAAAATTGAAATATTTTCCCCATGCTGTTGAGTCCAACTTGGTGCAAATGAATAGTTTAACTGATATGTTTAGACACTTAGGGCTATATTATGAGTGTAATACCAGCATGTGCAATTATGCGAGGCACAATATGAATGCTACCTTTTTTTCGCATTGCATGGCCGCTTTGCTCTCACGAGAACACGCTTACATTGGCTCCAATGGGAGCTTTGTTCTCCTGCCAATAGGCACGCCAGAGAACCTAGCACAGTGAAGGAGGTAAGTCTAAAAGCACCAGGTGTTCTCCATGAAAGTCATGAATGGCCTCAAAGGTTTACTAGTGTATAATGATTGAGTTTCAATGTCACATTTTATTTGTATCAGTGGGTAAGTGTAAATGGGTACCAAAGTAACTTTGTCACAGTATATGTAGAATTCGTTCCCAAGTTAAAAATCTCCTTTAAAACAATTTCTGAGGGGCCATGTAATAATTACTGAGCTTCTTAATGAATCTCACCAGACCAGAGAGAGTTAAAGAATTAGCACCCATAGGCACAAATGTGACAATGTTCATGGGTTTTTACAGTGTTTTTTACAGTGTTCCAGTGGTGTGGCAAGGTTTTTTCATCTTCACTAACTACCAGAATTCATAAAGTGTCTATGCCCTTGTGAAGTTGATGGAGAGGAGAGTTTTCAGCGTTTTCTGTAAATTTTTAATAGCATTTTTGTGGTGCAAGTATTCTTTAGAGTGGAGATTGTTCTATGCACAGAGAGGTGAACAGTTCTGAGACAGATGCAGCTTCATTAATTATAATCTCTTTGTATTGCAGACTTGTATAGTTTCAAAGTCATGGAAATGTTTTTCATATAGATTTATTCATATTAGCTTCATAAATATGTTATAATGAATCTGAGACAATATAGGTTACGTTTAACATTAATGAAAGTTTTGAATACCAACAAGCAAATGTTAAAAAGCATAAAATGGCATTGATTTTTTTCATTATATTAAATAGAAAAGTAAGCATTTTCTTTTACCTTACATGATAAAAAAATGTCAGCAAAATTCAAATAAACACATTGGTCCCCATTTATTAAATCCTTTGTGGACAAAGTTCTACTGCCTGCAGGTATCATTGAATGAGCTAAAGTTTGTAATCACACTAGAACAGGGCTTGTCAGTCATTCTGATCGGATCTGATGTGGATGATTTAACTCCACCACCCTTAAAGTGGCATAGAGGTTAAGTAACAATGGTCTTAAGATCATAGCTACTTAACTAGCATTTGAAATACTCGGACAACAAAATTACTTTGGCAACCCTTTAAGTGTTTTTGCATGATTTATGGACTTTTCAAATTCATCACCCTTCATATTTTGAAAAAACATTTTGGCTTATTGCAAGTGGCATATCTTGGATTGATAGTGTCTTTTTTTTATAATGTTAAAATTTTTATATAAAAAATAATATTGCTTGTCATACTTTTAAATTATAATATAAATACATTAATTAAAGGTGGTCATCAGAACATTCATTTATGAGTGCAATTAAGTATTTGGTTAATTATAACATTTATAAAGGAATAAAAATTGTTATTTGCACACATCATTAAATAATAATATTAGTCAAAGTGAGATGGGCAGGAAAAGTTCCAAGTTAGGGAGCCTGTCTGCCCATTTTTGCAGTCACTCACATTTCTTATTGCATCAAGAATGTCTTATTCAGTGCTGCCTTATCTTGTTCTAACTGCCAATCATATCTGATCCATTACCACCATAGAGGTGGCCAAAAGGTAACAAGTAGTGATGTTACAACTGCAAGGACTATCTCTCTGTACCAGGCTGGGTCAAGATTTTAAATCTTTTGGGGCAAATGTGTCAGGGAGTACAATAGATAGATTCACATGGGCTCATATGGGTGGAGCCAGGTAGTTCAGGTTTGTTGCAGTATGGTTTATGTTTGTGGTTAGGCAGCGCTTAGTTTGGAGAGACAGTTATGAGAATGGATATTCACCTCCCCCTCAGCACAACTAGAGCCAAATGTAGGTTATTACATGTTGCTGCTTGTCAAGCTGACAGAACCATCTGGTCCTATTCTGCATGTAGTTCTCACAATGGGAGTACAACCTAAAAGATTGAGGGTACTTTACAATCACTGTAGAAATTACACTTCTCTCTTCCTCAATTTTAAGCTATGAGGTCCCTTTACTAAGGGCTGGACAGATAGCGACTGACTTCACCTCATGTGCAACACTGCCCCTCTACAGGGGCTGTCAATTTCCCTGGTCAGAGAAGTCCAGGGGGATTGACACTTTGCTGTTGGTGTAATGGGTTAAGAGATCCTGCAGCCGAAGCAACTCTGAAGCTACCCTTATGGGCTCAATTTATGAAGCTGCAGACGGCCTCTCTAGACTACTGCTTGCTAACATCTCACCAACCTCAGAGGTTGCAGACTTAAAACTTCCCATAATCATTTATCCAAGATAATTGACAAGCCATGCTCTTACACATTCATGGCTGTATGAGAGCAAGGGGCATGGCAGTACCACAAAATTCTTGTGCAATTTTAAAATCCCCAAAATCATGGGCGTAGAAGTTACAAGGAACTTTTTTCACCTGCATGTTTTCAAATGGAAACCTGTATATTTTCTTCCTCACTTTCTCTTTCTATTCTCCTTCTTCCTCTCTCTTTCTCTATCTCTCTTTCTGTCAATTTACCTCACTTATTTGCCTTTTTTCTTTCTCTCTCTCCCTCTCTCTCTCTCTCTCGCTCTCTCTCTCTCTCTCTCTCTCTCTCTCTCTCTGTCTCTCTCTCTCTGTCTCTCTTGCTCTCTATGTCTCTCTTTCTCTCTCTGTCTCTCTTTCTCTCTCTCTCTCTCTCTCTCTCTCTCTCTCTCTCTCTCTCTGTCTACTCCCCAGATTACCTTCTCTCTTTTTCCATTGTTTCCATTTTTCTGTTTTTCTCTCTCTTTTTCTTGCTAATTTTGTCTCTTTCTTCTTTGCTCTCTCCCACACTTTCTCACATTCTCTCTTGCCCTGTCTTTTTCATCTATATAATAACTGTTAGTGAAGTTAATCCACTGAACAGAAGAAAGAGCAAGTGAATATAAAATGCATTGAGACTTGTAATTACTATAGTAGAATATAACACAATATTTTCATTTTATTCTACAAATCACTTTTATAGAATACCATGATTACTTGTAGAATGGGATAAATGAAATTAGTTTTTCCTTTACTGGCTTATCCAAGTGATGCATTAATGCTTCTTGTTAGCTAGTGCGAAGCATTATACATAGGGTAATTTTTTGTTTTGGGATCTGGAAACAATTAAAGATGCCCATATGCTGATTGTAATTGTGTGTGTTATTGCTGAAGACAGTTTAACTATGTAACTCATACTGAATAAAAAAAAAACATTATATCATATTGTTGTTTGCAAATAAATATATATATATATTTATACTGTATATATATATATACAGCATCCCACAAAAGTGAGTGCACCCCTCACATATTATTATATCTTTTCATGTGACAACACTAAAGACATGTCACTTTGCTACAATGTAAAGTAGTAAGTATACAGCCTGTATAAAAGTGTACATTTGCTGTCCTCTCAAAATAACTCAACACAAAGCCATTCATGTCTAAACCATTGGTAACAAAAGTGAGTACAACCCTAAGTGGAAACGTCCAAATTGGGCCCAATTAGCTATTTTTCCTCCCCGGTGTCATGTGACTTGTTAGTGTTACAAGGTCTCAGGTGTGAATGGGAAGCAAGTGTGTTAAATTTGGTGTTATAGCTCTCACACTCTCTCATACTTGTCACTGGAAAGTCTACAAGGCACATCATGGCAAAGAACTCTCTGAGGATCTGAAAAAAATAATGGTTGCTCTACATAAAGATGGCCAACGCTATAAGAAGATTGCCAAGACCCTGAAACTGAGCTGCAGCACAGTCGGCAAAACCATACAGTGGTTTCACAGGACAGATTCCACTCAGAACAGACCTCGACATGGTCGACCAAAGAAGTTGAGTGCACATGCTCAGCGTCATATCCAGAGGTTGTCTTTGGGAAACAGACGTATGAGTGCTGCCAGCATTGCTGCAGAGGTTGAAGGGGTGGGGGGTCAGCCTGTCATTGCTCAGACTCTATGCCGCACAATGCATTAAATTGGTCTGCATGGCTGTCGTCCCAGAAGGAAGCCTCTTCTAAAGATGAAGCTCAAGAAAGTCTGCAAACAGTTTTCTGAAGACAAGCAGACTAAGGACATGTATTACTGGAACGATGTCCTGTGGTTCGATGAGACCAAAATAAACGTATTTGGTTCAGATGGTGTCAAGCGTGTGGCGGCAACCATATGAGGAGTACAAAGACAAGTGTGTCTTGCCTCAGTCAAGCATGGTGGTGGGAGTGTCATGGTCTGGGCCTGCATGAGTGCTGCCAGCACTGGGGAGCTACAGTTCATTGAGGGAACCATGAATGTACTGTGACATACTGAAGCAGAGCATGATCCCCTCCCTTTTAAAATTGGGCCGCAGGGCAGTATTACAACATTATAACAACCCCAAACACACCTTCAAAATGACCACTGCCTTGCTAAAGAAGCTGAGAGTAAAGTTGATGGACTGGCCAAGCATGTCTCCAGACCTAAACCCTATGGAGCATCTGTGGGGCATCCTTAAACAGAAGGTGTGGGAGCGCAAGGTCTCTAACATCCGCCAGCTCCGTGATGTCATCATTGAGGAGTGGAAGAGGACTCCAGTGGCAACCTGTAAAGCTCTGGTGAACTCCATGCCCAAGAGGGTTAAGGCAGTGCTGGAAAATAATGGTGACCACGTAAAATATTAACACTCTGGGCCCAATTTGGACATTTCAACTTAGGGGTGTCCTCAATTTTGTTGCCAACGGTTTAGACATTGATGGATGTTTGTTGAGTTATTTTAAGGGGACAGCAAATTTACACTGTTATACAGTCTGTACACTCACTACTTTTCATTGTAGCAAAGTTTTATTTCTTCAGTGTTGTCACATGAAATATATAACAAAATATTTACAAAAATGTGAGTGGTGTACTCACTTTTGTGGGATACTTTATATATATATATATATATATATATATATATATATATATATATATATATATATATATATATATATATATATATATATATATATATATATATATACAGGGAGTGCAGAATTATTAGGCAAGTTGTATTTTTGAGGATTAATTTTATTATTGAACAACAACCATGTTCTCAATGAACCCAAAAAACTCATTAATATCAAAGCTGAATAGTTTTGGAAGTAGTTTTTAGTTTGTTTTTAGTTATAGCTATTTTAGGGGGATATCTGTGTGTGCAGGTGACTATTACTGTGCATAATTATTAGGCAACTTAACAAAAAACAAATATATACCCATTTCAATTATTTATTTTTACCAGTGAAACCAATATAACATCTCAACATTCACAAATATAAATTTCTGACATTCAAAAACAAAACAAAAACAAATCAGTGACCAATATAGCCACCTTTCTTTGCAAGGACACTCAAAAGCCTGCCATACATGGATTCTGTCAGTGTTTTGATCTGTTCACCATCAACATTGCGTGCAGCAGCAACCACAGCCTCCCAGACACTGTTCAGAGAGGTGTACTGTTTTCCCTCCTTTTAAATCTCACATTTGATGATGGACGACAGGTTCTCAATGGGGTTCAGATCAGGTGAACAAGGAGGCCATGTCATTAGATTTTCTTCTTTTATACCCTTTCTTGCCAGCCACGCTGTGGAGTACTTGGACGCGTGTGATGGAGCATTGTCCTGCATGAAAATCATGTTTTTCTTGAAGGATGCAGACTTCTTCCTGTACCACTGCTTGAAGAAGGTGTTTTCCAGAAACTGGCAGTAGGACTGGGAGTTGAGCTTGACTCCATCCTCAACCCGAAAAGGCCCCACAAGCTCATCTTTGATGATACCAGCACAAACCAGTACTCCACCTCCACCTTGCTGGCGTCTGAGTCGGACTGGAGCTCTCTGCCCTTTTCCAATCCAGCCACGGGCCCATCCATCTGGCCCATCAAGACTCACTCTCATTTCATAAGTCCATAAAACCTTAGAAAAATCAGTCTTGAGATATTTCTTGGCCCAGTCTTGACGTTTCAGCTTGTGTGTCTTGTTCAGTGGTGGTCGTCTTTCAGCCTTTCTTACCTTGGCCATGTCTCTGAGTATTGCACACCTTGTGCTTTTGGGCACTCCAGTGATTTTGCAGCTCTGAAATATGGCCAAACTGGTGGCAAGTGGCATCTTGGCAGCTGCACGCTTGACTTTTCTCAGTTCATGGGCAGTTATTTTGCGCCTTGGTTTTTCCACACGCTTCTTGCGACCCTGTTGACTATTTTGAATGAAACGCTTGATTGTTCGATGATCACGCTTCAGAAGCTTTGCAATTTTAAGAGTGCTGCATCCCTCTGCAAGATATCTCACTATTTTTGACTTTTCTGAGCCTGTCAAGTCCTTCTTTTGAACCATTTTGCCAAAGGAAAGGAAGTTGCCTAATAATTATGCACACCTGATATAGGGTGTTGATGTCATTAGACCACACCCCTTCTCATTACAGAGATGCACATCACCTAATATGCTTAATTGGTAGTAGGCTTTCGAGTCTATACAGCTTGGAGTAAGACAACATGCATAAAGAGGATGATGTGGTCAAAATACTAATTTGCCTAATAATTCTGCACTCCCTATATATATATATATATATATATATATATATATATATATATATATATATATATATACTGTATATATAAATATATACAAATATATATAGGAATATATATTTTAAAATACATAGAACATTTTCCACTATAAGAAAAACAATGGAATGCAAATTATTTACAGTACATGCACAGTAAAACACTTTATTAAATATTAAAATTGAATAAAAACGATTTTTCTCTTATTCAGGTATTTGAGTGGAAAGGGTTACAAAGTATATATACATATTTATATATATGTATACATGTATATGTATGTATATACAAATATACACATATAAATATAAATAAACATGTATACACATATATAATATATACATTTGTATAAATACATACATACACATATTTAGACATGTATATGTATGTACATTTAAAATTTAGTCCTTTCCATTCATTATAACACTTTATTTTAATGTATTTTTGTTGTGTTTGGTGCAACTTTTATTTAGCCCTAACCCTATTCGCAAGAACATCTGTCACACTAACCTGACAAGCTCAAATTTAGTTTGCCCTAATATGGTCACATTTACTTTCAACTTGTAATACGCGGACGCAATATTTAAATATTGTTTATTAAAACAATCAGTGATATGTAAGGGACACTCTTTGTAAAGGAGTCCTTATATACAACATGTTTCTCAACTGTAAACCCACTATTGTTGGCTTTAGCAGAAATTATCACTGCAAAACACATGGTGATTTGGATAATGACTATGGCTAGACTTGTTTCTTCTAGTAGCAAGTCCACAGTGGAATCTCAAAATAAGGCACATGGTGGATAGAGTTTGGCTATTAGCATTCAAAACATTTACATACTCACTATATTAATATATTAGAAGACAAGTACAAGATAATTATTGTCTCTAACAACAAATAAAAAAAAATATCTTAAAACTCACTACAATTGCTGCATATTTGCATATAAGATTCAGTACACAGCTGTTCCACCAGGGTAACAAAATACACTATGGGGCCAGTTTATCATATGTCGGGTGGACATGATTCGCTGTAGCCTGACATACGCTGTCAGCATTTAACACTGCACAAGAACTTCTAATGAAATGCTTGTGCAATGCTGCCCCCTGCACATTTGCAGCCCATCCGCCGCTATCATGGGGTGTCAATCATACCGATCGTATCTGATGGGGATGATCACAGGTTGCGGACAAGTTAAGGAACAGCGGTCTAACTTCTGTTTCCGGCGAGCCGGAAACTATGGGGGGTAGATACCAGCATCCGCTGCTTGTTAAATCTACTCCCAAGTTCTGTAAATTGTTTTCTCTTGCTTATATTAACATTTACACAGATCTAATCAACTCCCTTGAAACTGTTCAAAAAGGCATCAGAAAATCTACATATTAAAACTTGATCTGATATTCTTGGTTCTCAAAATTAAAAAATGCCGTAACTATACATGTTCAGCCTCTAAATATCACCAAGGAACAGTCAACACTAAAATTGTTCTTGCTTAAAAAGATAGATAATGCCTTTACTACCCATTCCCAAACTTTGCACAACCACTTTTGTTATATTAATATATTTAATAACCTTTAAACCTCTACATTTCTGCCTTTTTCTAAGCCACTATAGACAGCCTCTTATTACATGCTTTTTTATTAGCTTTTCACAGCTGGAAGTTAGTTCATGTGGACCATATAGATAACAATATGTTCACGCCTGTGCAGTTAGTCAACACAACACAACACTAATTGGCTAAAATGCAAGTCAATATATAATAAATAAAAATTTGTGATCAAGGGGCTGTCAGACGATGCTTAGATACAAGGTAATCACAGAGATAAAAAGTATATTAATATATCTGTGTTACTTATGAAAATCGGAGGAATGGGTATTAAAGGGATTTTCTATCTTTTTACAATAACAATTCTTTTGTAGACTGCCTCTTTAAAGACAGGAAAATAAGGGAAACCCATATACATGAATACATCAATAGACGTGCAATAGGGCAAAATTTAGAATGCTATTACAAAATAAGTCAGCAACTTATACAATCAATATTATAGCTTCTTAACAGACTTCTCAAAAGATCATGTCCCCAATAACCACATCATGGTCATCAGAGATATTAAACCTTCATTGTTTAGACATTTCTTTTTTTAACTAAACCTCATATACCATAAGGAATTACACATGTAAATTATTCAGGTGTCAGAGGCCATAGTGAATGTAGTGGCAATGTTTCCTGACTACTTCAAATTATGAAACAGTTCACTGATCTTTCATGTGTTTCATTATTTCAGATGTGAAGATGACGGAATATAATTGTCAGATATTTGTGTTGCATTAGTTAAAAAAAGAAAGAAAACCATTACACATTCTCAACTAGATGATTGTCAATAAACTGTTAGAAAAATAGTTTAAACATGTTAAATACATTGTCAAATGCCATGAAGGTAACAATGCAATGTTTTATATAAAACAAGCATCACATTTTAACAAGATATTCTGAAATACTTTTGATTGATATTCAGCTGCATTATATAAAAGACTTGGGCAAAACCTATTAGGGAATAACTGTCCCTTGATATTTAAATTCATTGGCATAGTCCTTAGGGAATATATGTCCCTATGTATTGACTTTAGTCTGTAAAATACATGCTTGTTAGAGCTGGGAGGATATACATTTTTTTCTATATCATGTTCTAAATAATTGGTTCCCCCGAGGATTTAACATCAATAAAAAGAAAGGGTCTCATATTCCCTAGGAGGGGACTTGTCGCTGTAGGCTAAAGTACCATTGACCTCCTTGGTTGTATGGTGTGCTTTGAAAATCTGAACAATGTCATTTTTCTGTATAGAATACAAATGAATTGTTTTGTGCTAGAATTTCAATATCTCACTGTAAAAAGTTAGAAAATTAAGGCTACACTGATGAATAAACAAAACTATAGTTTTCTCTGTTGGACGATATCCATTCACCTACATAGTAATGTACTCTCTTCTAGGGTATTAATCTGCTTTCTTGCAGCTAAAAATGGTCTTTCTTCTATGAACTAGAAGAATACAAAACACCTGACGTATGAATCCTATTGCTGGATCTTGTCAATGAAATACAATTAAACTTATGGCAAAGGTAGAAATCTTTCCCAATAATATTTTGAGTTTTCAAGTGTCAAAAGATAATTAAGTTACTTTTTGTTATCTTCCTAAAAGATATAGGCAAACCTAGTTTAGAATTACTATCCTATTGTATCTAGAGGTCAAACTGTTAGTTTTCAGTAAGGTACTATAATTGCTGTTTATACAGAAGACAAGTGAACTAAACAAGACTGTACCATGAGTGTAAACCATGCAAAAAGAAGGTCTGTAAGGATTATGCATACTTATGTGAATCTGTCATGTTTTGATGTAATATATGTGTATTTAAATTACTTATATATATATATATATATATATATATATATATATATATATATATATATATATACTTTTTATTATTATATTATTTAAGGAACAAGAAAGAGCATCAATAAAATGCTTCTAGGTGCTTGAGAATTTTATTGTTGTACAGAACAATTGCTTAAAAAAATATCTATGTGTTTAACCCCTCCAAATGGGTTTAAAGGGACAATAAACACATTGTAATTACAAGACACTTATGCTTTAAGGCTAGCAGCAGTCATTATGCTAGTAAGAAAGTGTATTGTTTAAAATTGTTCTGTTTGCTAAATGTAGCCACCAATAAGCAAGCACTATCCAGGGTGCTGAACCTAACATGGGCTGGCTCCTAAGCTTTAAATTCCTGCTTTTTAAATAAAGATAGCAAGATAACGAAGAAAAATTGATAGTAGGCATAAATTAGAAAGTTGCCTAAAATTGCATGCTCTATCTGAATCATTAAAGAGAAAATGTGTGGTTAGTATCCTTTTAAGTTCACAACATTAATAGAGTACAAAAAATAAAATGCCACAAAAGAAAATTGCACCACTCAAATATAATGTTATGTACAGCATTGCGTCATAAAAATATATACAATTGTAAAAAGAAAATATATGCAGATTAAAAACTAAACCACATTAATAGTCATATTATATGCTTTCATTGTTAGAGCATAAAATGTTTGCAATACAGAACCTATATAACTATGATGTAGATCAGAATCCTTTAGAAAAAAGTATTTATTGATTTTCAGAAAAATCACCATTAAAGTAAATTGGATTATTTGTAGATAAATTGTAAATAGATCGTGATTGACCCTTATGTGTTTACATATGTTTTCATCATCTTTGCAAATATTAAAGTCTTGCTTGGCCTTTGAAAGCCTTGCATCTCCCAATAGCTGGTGATTGGCAGTGATTATGCATCTTCATCTTCTTACTGACTCATCATCCATGTACTTATAAGGAGCTGCAAGTGTTGTAGCTCCTGAGCATGACTTTATCTAGGTGTTTACTACATAGAGCACAATGACTTCAATGGAAGCAACATGAAAAACTATGCTTATACTTGCGTGCGCTGTCCTCAAGACATTTTTTATAAAAAAAGAGACTGTCTCTATGTGTTATGAGATGCATCCAATAGAAAGTAACAGAGCTTGCTCTGTTGGGGAGAGTGAAGTTAGCAGGGAGCAAGGGACACACTTAATTGTTTATTAAAGTGTACTCAGTACCAATCAGATTTCCCTGTTGTCAGAGTATATTATGCAATAAAAACTTCTATTTTCATATGCATGTTTTTTTCTATTAGGGTTTAGAGTATTTTGACAAAATCCTTTTACAAAAACTTTTTACTCTGCAAAATCTGCAGGGGTGTATTGTTTAGAAAATCTGCCAGACTTGGCAGAAACATTTCAGCTTCTCCCTTGGAAGCCCCTGTTCAGTCTAGCAGCAGAGGTGCGGAAAATCATTTTATAATAATAAGGAAAGCAATACACTTATTGGAAATCTGAATTTCACAGCGTTTTTTGCATATGCAGTGAAGTTTTACTAACATTTCAACTGTGTGCCATTAACAGATTATTATTTTTTCTGTGAAATTTCAATATAAATGTCAAGTTTTCAATAAAATACAATTTTTGCAAACCATTAGGTACAAATATTTAAGGAAGATTGCCAAAACAATTTTTTACTGCATATATTTATTTAAAGGGACATGAAACCCCAACTATGGCCTCGCTTCCATTGAGTTGTCATTCAGTTTGCGTGCACTCGCAAACCGTTAAATATGCTGTCGAAAGCAATATCGTTTAACGACTGTTTCCAATGGCGCGTTATACCTCAATATCGGCAGCTGGACTCCGGCTGCCGAAAAAATCTTCGCGTCCCATAGAAAGTAATAGAAGCCGTTAATCGATAAATTATACCAGGTTTCCAATGAAAGCGCAAACCGCTAATATACTGTCGGAGGCTGTCGATACATTGAAAAATATTACACCCAGCTCAACTAGGTGTAAAAGAGGAAAATTGTGCGTTTTGAGACCTATTTTCTATTGAAATTATAAAACTTGCAAATAATGCAAATGTTTTAATGTAGAAATAAATTGTTATAAGTAATATTTATTGTTGTCTCATGTATAGAAATAGATGAACTAATATTCTAATAGAAATATCAGTATATATTTAAATATAATAATATATGCAAGAACATATCTACAGAATGCAAACTAGACCTATGCCTAGGGCAGCAATACATATTATTTATATTTTATGAAGTGGTAAATATAATTATATTAAAAAATAGTATTTGATTATTAAAATTATGGATAAGTGTATCTTTATTTTTCTTGAGAGGTGATCACCGGTAAGGAGCACGGATGTTAAACGTAAATGCTATAGCGTAAGGTCGGGTTACCTTAGCAACTAATTGATTTTCAAGAAATTCGACATCAGATGGAAGCGTTAACACAACTTTAACTTACAGCTACACGAAAAGAGCGACTGCACGCTATCCGCAAAATATTTCAATGGAAACCTGGATATAAAATGGAGCCGTAAACTACTTTTAGCTGTCGGCCGCTTCGGTAGCTTACGGCTCCATTTTTAACGAATCGATGGAAGCGAGGCCTATTTCTTTCAATATTCAAGAAAAAAATGTTTCAAATTTACTTCTGATCAAATTTGCTTCATTCATGTTATTGTTTGTTGACAAAATACCTAGGTAGGTAGTGTGCATATTCCTGAAGCACTACATGAAAGGATATAGTGCTGCCATCTAGTGCTCTTGACATTAATGCAAAACGTCTGCCACATAGTGCTGCAGCCACGTGCACATTCCTGAACTTACATCCCTGCTTTTCAACAAAGGATAACTAGGAAGCAAAAAAAAAATTAGGTCATATAAGTAATTGGAAAGTTGTTTAAACTTGTATGATCTATCTGAAGCATGAAAGAAAAATGTGGGGTTTATATCCCATGAAATATTTAATTTAATTTGTTTCATACTATTTTTAAATGACAAGTTTTTGTGAGCCATATTGTAAAGTCTGCATTACCTTCACATAGTTAAAGTATGGGACACTCCTTTGCAAAACACCATGTTTGTAAGGAAAGATTGATATTTGTTTTGTTTTGGCTAATGAATATCTTAATGAAAGCACCAACACAAATGAAAGCCAATGAAACCCAAGAAATAATGATTAAATTTGTCAGTATTCATTCGTTTCCATTATTTATTTATTTGAGGGTTAATACCTTTTGTTTTCTGGAGAGCACGCTAACCCAATTCTCTTCTTGCCAGAGCCGCGGCCATGCTCAGAGGAGGCTTAGCGCTATTGGCTCCCTGGACCTGCACTAAAGTTAATACAGGACCTGCGAGCCGGGCGCCTTAAAGGGACACTGAACACAATTTTTTTCTTTTGTGATTCAGATAGAGCATGACATTTTAAGCAACTTTCTAGTTTACTCCTATTATCAAATTTTCTTCATTCTCTTGGTATCTTTATTTGAAATGCATGAATGTAGTTTAGATGCCGGCCCATTTTTGGTGAACAACCTGGGTTGTCCTTGTTGATTGGTGGATAAATTCATCCAATAAAAAAGTGCTATCCAGAGTTCTGAACCCAAAAAAAGAAGCTTAGATGCCTTCTTTTTCAAATAAACATAGCAAGAGAACGAAGAAAAAAAAATTAATAGGAATAAATTAGAAAGTTGCTTAAAATTGCATGCTCTATCTGAATCATGAAAGAAAAAATTTGGGTTCAGTGTCCCTTTAAACCTGCTGCTGGCATGGCCAGGGCTCTGGCAAGAAGAGGATCGAGTTAACACACTCTCTATCGCACAAAAGGTAAATATAAACTGTTACAGATGAACTTTTCATCTGTAGCTTTGAACCTTTACATTAATTTTAAGAAAAACAAATGTGTTTAATTAAAATTCAGTATTCATTTAGTTTTGAACAAAATTAATACCGAATAGTGCAGCCAACAAATATTCGGAAAACTAATTTCCTCAAATATTCATTATGAAAATGTTGTCCGAAACGAAAATGTCTTGGCTGCACAAGTGTACACCGTTTTCTCAAGGTAAGAATTGCCTTTAGAGAAATCCAACACAGGGTTTCATAGCGCTGGAGAGATTTCATAGAGAATCTCACAAGTCCATAGAGCTTTAAAGAATAGTTAGCTAGGAACTGAAATAAAATTATAATGCTCATTTAGCTTATTAGGGTTTATGGAATTATGTCATTTTGTAATTAGCGTAGATATTTGTTAAACAGTTATATATTTTAAAACAATATCATGTTTTTAATTTCATTTTTATAGAAGTATTGTATATTCTTTAAATATCTAATTTAAGAGATCATAAAGTTTTTTTTGTTTTTTTTTAACATAAGTGATGGCTTATATATTTGAATTGGAGAAATCAATATATGGTTTGAGCTGTCGCATCCCTTGGAAAATGTTCTTTTTGAAATGCTACTGAATGGCAGTGGAGCAAATGTGTGAGACGTACTCAAGAGATAGAAGCTCAAGAAGGAATGACATATGGTATCTTTAAGCTTTTGAACGGATGCTGCTAAAGCAATCATATTTTTTTTCCCTGAGAATATTTTGCATTCTCACTGTAATGATCATTTTTGTATGTTGTATAATATGTTTTTTTTTCTTTTTAAATAACCAATTCCACTAAAAGAAAACCTAATAATGCTACAAATAAAAATTGGCGGCATTTATTTGGCATAGTAAATGTCATTAAACAATGCTAAAGGACATTCCATTTGAAAAAAATAAATAAATAAAAAAAATAAATGATCAACATTGTATTATTTGGTTTTGTACTAGTATACACAGACTTTGTGACCTATGAGGTGGCAGAGATGTTAAAGGGACAGTCTACAATATAATTTTTATTGTTTAAAAAGATAGATAATCACTTTATTACCCATTCCCCAGTTTTGCATAACTAACACAGTTATATTAATATGCTTTTTACCTCTGTGATTACCTTGTATCTAAGCATCTTCTGACGACCCCCTGATCACATGACTTTTTATTTATTATCTATTGACTTGCATTTAGTACTGTGTTGTGCTAACTCTTAAATAAACCCTTGGACGTGAACACAATGTTATCTTTATGGCCTACATGAACTAACAGTATCCTGTTGTGAAAAGCTAATAAAAAGCATGTGATAAGAGGCTGTCTTTAGTGACTTAGAAACACACAGAAATTTAGAGGTTTAAATGTTATAAAGTATATTAATATATCAATGTTGGTTGTGAAAGCTGGGGAATGGATATTAAAGTCATTACCTATCTTTTTAAACAATAACAAGTTTAGTGTAGACTGTCCCTTTAAATACTGCTTTCTATTATAGGGAACCAGGAGATTTGTCCCAATGGTTTGTATAATAGAAACATACATAAACCCATCAGCAATAGTTGGATTAGTAAGTAATAACCAAGTAAGCAAAAGTTACAAAAGAAAAGTTGTCTTTGGTTGTCTATCTAAGGCATTTGAATGCCCATTATTTTAGTTAGTTAAAGGAACAGGAAAGTAAAAAAACATTGATGGTTCAGACAGAGAATGCAATTTGATGATAGTTTTCAATTTACTTCTATTATGAAATGTAATTTGTATCTTTCATTCATACACTTGTGCCCTTCACTTAGCCAAGCAAACCTACTTCTCCTCCCTTATATCTTCTCTTTCCTCAAACCCTAAACGACTCTTCTCCACCTTTAACTATCTCCTCTACCCTC